>NC_052125.1:203121-205098 GCF_012273895.1 Zerene cesonia | reverse complement strand
AAGTAGCAAAGTCTATTTTGGATATGAAGTATTTTGTACCACATATTATACTTTGCGTCTTATTAGGGTTTATGTTCAATATATCCTAATAAACGAGCAAACATACTAAAGAAAAAAAAACAACATGAGGCTTTAATCATCGGCATGGAATAAATTGATTCACTAGCTTATATCCTACTTCCTACTAATATTAGAAGTGTTTAAATTAAATCTGTCCGTTTCGAGTGGGTCATAATCGAGTCTAAAGGAATCCGTTACATATAAACATACATATTATGATGCTAATAAGAAAAAAAATAAGCCATAAAGTATAAATCGAACCCGCACCCGTTAGCATGTAAGTGACTCACCACTGTACCATTGTTTTTATGTACGAATAAGTTCAGAGTGCAATGATTCAGAGAATTTCTTAAAAAATGTTAAAATGTATCGCCATATTGTGACACTTAGCGTCACTTAGCGTCACTTAGCACATAGCACCGTTAGCTTTAGTGCTTGTAAGTTGAAAAGCTTTCGTTGAGTTTTTTTTTTATAAGACTAGCCGCTTTCGCCGGCTTTGTCTGCGTCGCTTATGTTCATTTGGATTTTATAAAGTTGTATCGAAATTGTTTTAGCAGTTTTTTTTCTTCATATAAATATAGAAACTGAAATTGAAGAAAATAAACTTTAGTAAAATTTATCTCGCCGAAGATATGTAGCCATGAGGTTATGAAGCTCCCTTTAGAAGTAGTGTCAGGGACTCAATATTATTGTTAGATAAATATTTTTTATACTTTTCAACCAACTTAAGAAAAGAGGAGTTTTTCGATTCGACTGTATATATAGTTAGAAACATGGAAGTAATTGTTTTTAACCGACTTCTCTAAGGAGCACGTTGTATTTTATTTCCTTCGGGTAATTTCTAACTGCATATTAAATTTGATTATCATTTTATACAACTCAACTATTTTGGTTATTAAAAAAGAGAAAAGAAGAAAATCTCTATCGTTCTGGAGATTAAAAAAAACAAACAAAATAAACATCTTCCCTTGAAGTCGGTTAAAGTCCAACACAAAGAAGAATAATTTAAATGCATTTCTAAATTCATTGCACACGGCCAATTTGTGTGAGAAACAAAAATACATACGTCAAATAAGTTATCTGCCATCGGGCGGGATCGGCGTGCGCAGTTTTGTGCCCTATCGCGGCGGAATAAGGGTTGGTTTTGGGTTGTTGTGTAACAGATATTTTTTTTTTTTTTTTTTTTTTTTTTTTTTTTTTATGTCATAGTCGGCAATGGAGCTGGTGGGTCGCCTGATGGTAAGCGCTACCACCGCCCATGAACATTTGGAGAGGCGTAAGGTCAATTGCAGACCTTTCGCCTCTACAAATGGATTGCCGACTTTAATTGGTAAGGGATTAGGAAAGGATTGATGAGAGGAATAAAGGAAAGGACTGGGAAGGGTGAGGAAAAGGATATGGGCCTCCGGCTCCCCCACTCACCGTACGAAACACAATAGCAAGCTATTATTTCACGCCGGTTTTCTGTGGGGGTGTGGTACTTCCCCGGTGCGAGCTGGCCCAATTCGTGCCGAAGCGTGCTCGACTCCCACAATGATATAAGGGAACGTCTTTACTTGAATCAGTACAGATGTTAGTTATATTTAGGTTCGGGTCGGTGGCAGTGTGCGCGGCTTTATCCTATCCTACTAATATTATAAATGCGAAAGTTTGTAAGGACGTGTGCGTGTTTGTTGCTCTTTCACGCAAATACTACTGAACCGATTGCAATTAAATTTGGTACGCAGACAGCTGGACAACTGGAATAACATATAGGCAACTTTTTATCCCGATATTCCTACGGGATACGGACTAACGCTGGTGAAACCGCGGGGCGCAGCTAGTTGGTAATAAATAAATTAATGATATACCTAGTCTTGCCATAAATATTGTAATAAAGAAAAAAGAAAATTGTTAACTGCAAATAACATTTATTAC
>NC_052125.1:179072-202121 GCF_012273895.1 Zerene cesonia | reverse complement strand
TGTTGTGCTTCTATAGAGTTTATTTATAGAATTTATTTATGTATGATTTGGTGCACAATAAAGTATTTTTGATTTGATATATGATTTTAGTTGATAATATATTTATAAATAATTATATAACCAGTACCTAGTCATACTAATCCTATTAAATATAATAAATGCGGAAGTTTGTAAGGATGTGTGTGCGTATATTGCTCTTTCACGCAAAAACTTCTGAACCGATTGCAATGAAATTTGGTACGTAGACAGCTGGACAACTGGAATAACATATAGGCGACTTTTTATCCCGATATTCCTACGGGATACGGACTTACGCGGGTGAAACCGCGGGGCGCAGCTAGTAATAATATTATGAAAACTCAATCTAGCAAATTATCTAGCCCAAACTGTTGAACAGTTTTGGACGAATTTCGCTATAAAACATTAGATAGCATTTTGAACGCGTTATAAATACTTTTGTAATTATTTTTATAGGTATAAACATAAGGTTAATAAAAATAAATAATGAGTGGCATCCTTCTTTGGCGCATGCAACCACACGTATTATTCTTTGATTTTTTTTTTTTTTCTATTTTTATGTATGTATGTGTTTGTGTGTGTTAAAATAAATTGATCTTTCTTTCTTTCTTTTCTTTCTTTCTAAACAAACCAATAAAATCATTACTTTTACATTTATACCGTCCATGAAAATCATCGAAATTGTAAAACACGAGCTAAGACACGGGCGCCGCCTGTTTACCAACTGCATATTAATGAAAGTCCTTCGTGTCCAAATCGTTCATTCAAGTAACATTGTGTTCTACCTCCTTGTAAATAGGTATCCATTTGCGATGGCTGCATGAATTCTTTAGCATCGCCCAACATAAGCTTTGAGCGGTAGCGATTTTATGCATGCATGTCTTATTGTAGCTTTTAAACAAATTGATTGATTTCAATGTGATTTCAGTAAAATAGAAGGAGACATTTTTAGCGATATGTAACATTAAACTTTCTTATTTGTATAAATCTAAACAGAGAAATAAAATAAACTCATGAAATTATTGTATCGTCACTGATCCTTGATAAGTGTACAAAGTTTGAATTAAATATATCCGTTTAAAGTGGGTCAAAAGGAGTCGGTTACATACAAACATACAGACGCTAAAAGCGTGTTAAAAATCTCTTTAATTTCCACGAACTCCAAATGCAAACTTCTATTAAATCAAAACCTTAAACCACTACTCTATAATAAAAGGCAACGCGGGACGGAAACTCGATCTAACATCAATAAATACACTTGTATTATATGTAGCTTTGACATATATGTTATCACCTTTGACCACGAAACCCGATTAGCATCAGGAAATTTGAGGTCACTCGCTTAATGACATCGGAAATCTACCTATTGTCAAAACTGAATCATTTAAAAATGACTATAATATTACCCACTCCGGTTCCACATGAATAGAACTCCTTCTAGCGGGTTTACATTAAACACAGGTAGATTTTGCCTACAATCCTTGAAGATGGCTTTGAAGGGGCGCTGCATTACTTCTACTGTTAATTGGCATTCAGCAATACTACTATCCTACTACTATTATCCTACTATTCTATCCTACTAATATGTATTATAAATGCGAAAGTTTGTAAGGATTTGTGTGTGTTAGTTGCTCTTTCACGCAAATACTACTGAACCGATTGCAATGAAATTTAATACGTAGACAGCTGGACAACTGGAATAATATATACCTAGGCAACTTTTTAACCCGATATTCCAGCGCGATACGGACTTACACGGGTGAAACCGCGGGACGCAGCTAGCAAAAAAGCACTAAAATGTACAATGCACATAAGAATAACAATTTACAAAAACAGAAACAAACAACTTTTAATAATTTTTTATTACCCAAATTGAACATTATCCTATCAACTTGAAAAAAATTACTTGTACCCCATTTATAAACACTTTAGCTGAGAAAAGTTCCACCGTAAATAATGTCGGCAGCCCCATAAAAATTCATCAAGTATTTAAGTAGCGAAGGAACGATCTCATGATTAAGGTTGCTCGGGCATTTCGAATAGTCAATTTCGTTGAATCCAGGATATATTTGGTGAGGTACGACTGTATCTGAGCGTAGAAAGAAGGTGGTTAGGTCGTGGGTTAGGTTCCCGGTGGGGACTCAGAAATAAACGATTCAGTCCGGCAGGACATAGAAGGCTGATCACCTACTTGTCCACAAAGAAAATCGATCAGTGAAACAGATGTATATATATCATCTGCTCCCCACCCCACTAGGGGACTTCACTCTCATAATAATAACAAACTCTACCAATATTTTCTTTCAAACGGCATTGATAAATCCCTGAAAAAAAGCACTATGAAAACAGAAAGAAAAAGCAACCCATTAACTCCGTGAAAGCCTCTACTGACAAGTGGGCGAAATTTCGACAGAAATTTTCCTCTGAGGCCAAAACACACCGCCATTTGCAACGTGATGAGGTTAACAATGTTCGAATGAATTCTAAATTGAACCGAATTACAGTCAATTTACTAAAAAACCATTGTTAATTTAGAATGAAGTACACCTGTATACGCAATTTATGTTTTTGTCGTTATTTGTTATTGCGTAAGTGTATTTTTAAGGTACCTAGGAATACATATTAAATTCGTTTATTATTTGATATATGTTTTGTTTCCTTTTGACATAATATTATTGTATATTTTTGTTTTTTCTTATTTTCGTATCAGTTTTGGTTTCATTATTTACTAGCGGTCCGCCGTGGCTTCACCCGATACAGTTTGTTTTTCCTCCATCAGAACCTTTCCTACTCCTTTACACACAATTCAACATAAATTAGCCCATTTGGTCGAGCCATTCTCCAGTATTACGCTTAGCAACACATTTTTAAAGAATGCAATTCATTAATTCAATAACAATTCATACAGAGAGCTATAATTTAGAAACTTATTCACTTCTTTGGAACGTCTGTTATAAAGGGCATCTAAAACCAAAACCACTTCTGTACAGTCGGTTAAGAGGAAATCATTCAAACCTTGCACGTTGCGTCAACGCGACGGTGTCGCCAATACAAACGCTAAATTTCCGCTCATTTCCACGTTTCCGGAAACTTCCAGGCCTTTAAACATGAATTATACAATCTCACTAAGCGATTCAACTAAGAATAAGACCGATTCTGCGCCATTTTGTGACGTCATAGAAGCTAGATAAGCTAAGATTTAGTAATTAGAGACTTAGTTAGGAAATAACGTCTGTATTTAATTATGTTCTAAGTGTTGGGCGAAACAAAATAAATAACAATTGAAGTGGAATGATCTGGGTTATTTTAAATCGCTTTTATAACCGTGTAACCGACTCATTAAGAAACTAAACTATTTATCTTACGTATACTACTTTTCTTAGATTTATAAATAAACTAATAGGTCAGGATAAATGCCCGTTTACCGGCCAATTACCGATTGAGACGGTTGATGAATGGTGAATTTATAATTACGGAGGGTAACTCGAGATTTTGCTAATTGAATATGTTGGGGGATAAACGGAAATGTGCACTAGGGATGTACCGCTATGACTGCATTTTATCGATTTATTATTTTTAAAATGAGCGAACAAGCAACCGACAAATTTCTATTAAGTTTTACTATGTATGAAAAAATCTATAACAAAGAGGGAAATATAAAAATATATTCACATCGTCTGCCTTTGTATTGTCAAATCTACGCAGTCGGACTAGAGCAAGAAATGTGGTATTGTATTAAAATTGTTTGAGTCGTTTTGTCGCGATTTACGTATATTCAATCGATTACATTATCTAATTTAAATCAGTATAAATAGTCTATCTATACCAAGAATTATATAAAGGTGAAGAGTTTGTATTTGTTTGATCGGACAATACGTTTTTTTTATATTCTGGCTCTTTATGCATCATGTATCCCAAATATTGTCGAGTGAAATACTCACATCAACTCTAAATACCGATTCGATAAGGGCAAGCACATCACTATACCTGATACGAAATAGATTTTCGTAAGAAATTCAATGGAACATACGAGTACACGCTTTAAAGGATTAAACACACTTTGATGTTTTTGTGCGAGGGTGCGTCTGCTTTGTATTATTAATTATTAAAATGTTTAATTAGAATGTCTTGTATATACATAAAGAATACTAAAGAAACGTGTGCGCAATAACCTTATTTTCTATCTTCATCATTAGGTTATTTTAGTATTGTTTTTTTTTATGTTTTTTTTTTATGTCATAGCGGGCAACTGAGCTGGTGGTTCGCCTGATGGTAAACGATTATCACCGCCCATGAACATTCGCAAAGGTAGTGCCTCTGCGAATGCGCTGCCCGCTTTTAGTGGGTAAGGGAAAAGGAACGAATTCATGACAGGAAAGAAGGAATGGACTGGGACGGGTGAGGAAAAGGAAATAGGCCTCCGGCTCCCCCACTCACCGTACGAAACACAGTGGCATGCCACTATTTCACGCCGGTTTTCTGTGGGGGTGTGGTACTTCCCCGGTGCGAGCTGGCCCAATTCGTGCCGAAGCGTGCTCGACTCCCACAATATATTGTAGGTTTCTTCATGAGTGTAAATTTAATTCCAACAATTTTAGGGTTCCGTAGTCAATTGAAAAAACGGGCCCATTCATGAATTCTGTTTATATGTTTCCGTATACGTTAAATCCTTTTATTTTGATACATGCTAGTATAACTACAAAAAAAAAATTAACAAAGGCCGCGTTCCATCGATACAATATTGAAATCATGGAGATAATGTTTCATATTGGTCGCTATGGTTGTAAATTGTTTGAATACATAGAGTGAAGTCCCTTTTGACTTGTATTTTTTTCAGCATTTCAGTAAGTACTATATAGTATAGTATTTTCTTGTGTTTGATTTTACGCGAGTATTATACATTCGAAATTAAAAACTTTTGAACGGATTTTAAACGCGATTTATTCATTATATTATTAACCCGACGTTTCAAACACTTTACAGCGAGCGTGGTCACGGGGAGACTGAGATGTACTATATTTTTAATATCATGTTCTCTGTTTTTTAATATCAAATAATATATTGTGTTGAATTTAATACGTGAAATTACCTTAATTTGACACAGAAAATTAAAACTAAACCTACTTTTACTATATTGTAAATGTGCAGTTCAAATTATTTGTTATTATTTCAAAAACTCCAAGTGCCAACCCTAGCTAGTTTTTCATTACAGGTTCGATAACACTCGAAGGTGGGTCACACACAAAGGCCCTTATGCCCCAAAAACCAAGCGCTCATTACAGCACAATCTCAACTTGCTTTCAAAACTACCCTTTTAAAATGTCGTTTCCCTTATTCCGCGTTTTATGTTATCTGGGATGAATTAGGGTTGTCAAAACAAAGTTTTAAAGCCTGTTAACGACTCGTATACCTATTTTGTACCGTATCTTTATTAATAAACAGTATATCTATCTAATGCTAGATCGAGTTGTTATGTTTTGATGTGGTTCGGCGCGAAAGATCCTATAAGTATAACTCGCTGAGCCTAACCTTACCTTAGCCTAAATTAACGCTCAAAAGTGGCGCTAATTTTATCTACGACTAGCTGTTCGCCCCGGCGTCGCCCGTGGTACATATAAAGCCCATGTCACTCAGTGAAGGTGCAACTTTCTAAAGGTGAAAGAGAACTAATTAAGCATATACTTCTATTTTTATATACTAACATATACTTCTATTTTTTTTACAAAAGGCGTTATATTTCTGAAAAATTATTGAAATCGTGACCATCCTGTGTCAGCCCAGGCGATGCTGGGAGCAGCGAATCTTATCAATGGCCTGCTTATCAAACATATCGCAGTATTCCGGTTTTCTTTTATGCGACATACCGTCCCCTGCGACGTTACGTGACTTGGAATATAAGCTGAGCATTTTCAGTGATATTGTAAGGCTTATTTTTTCAATTCGAAGCGAACACGGAGGCACGAGGCAAGCTCTAATTACGAAATAAAAATCCATTATTTTCGTGCAGTATTAAGATCAATCTCAGATCATATCCTCTTCCTTGCCTTCCCATTCCTTTCCAACATTCCTCTAATCAATCCTTTCCTAATCCCTTTCCAATTTTAAGTCGTCAATCCATTTGTAGAGGCGTAAGGTCTGCAATTTGACCTTATGCCTCTCCAAATGTTCATGGGCGGTGGTTGCGCTTACCATCAGGTGACCCACAAGCTCCATTGCCGACTATGACATAAAAAAAACGTTAAAAACATACATTTTAGGAAGTGTAGGCAGAGATGCGGGCGAAAACCCAGTATTATAATAAGGCTCTCGTAACTTATAAAACTAAGTTATACATCAAAATTCAATCAAGTAATCAGAGTAAAAGCTAAGCCCGCCATAAAAAGCTTACGTTGTGCGTCTCGCTCTAGCACGCGGGTGTGAGAGAGACAGCTGCATTAACAAAGTTGCCTTAACTTGGCCGGGTAATTACAATCATATTGTTGGAATAAATACCTTCTCACATAAATGTCGATGTTATAGATATAAACACTAACTAGGTTTTCGCCTGCGACTTCGCCCGTGTGGGTAATCAAAGAAAAAAATAATAATCCGGTTCAGTGGTTCAGACTTGAAGGCGGAACAGACAGACAGACAGGATTACTTCATTATTCCCAAAAGGAGTTAGGATAATGGTAAAAATTGTAGCAGAACGCTAAATTCAGATAATACAGACAGACACACAGAGAGACCGTTCAAATGTAATAATAAGCATGCTTGCGGGAAATCCGAGTCGATAGGTTAACATCGTTTAAAACTCATGCACGCGACAACACTGTCAACAACGTTCATATTTAATTAGGTCCGCCCCGGCTTCGCCCGTGGTAAATATATAGCCCATAACCTTCCTCAATAAATGGGCTATCCAACACTGAAAGAATTTTTCAAATCGGACCAGTAGTTCCTGAGTGCGTTCAAACAAACAAACAAACTCTTCAGCGTTATAATATCAGTATAGATTCCTATCTGGGAGTCAAGCACGATACACCACGAACTGGGCCAGCTCGCACAAGGACAGGTACCACCTTCCCAAAGACCGGCGTGAAATAGTAGCATGCTATATATCCTACTGTCCTGTCCTACTAATATTATAAATGCGAAAGTTTGTAAGGATGTGTGTGTGTTTGTTGCTCTTTCACGCAAAAACTACTGAACCGAATGCAATGAATTGCAATGAAATTTGGTACGTAGACATCTGGACAACTGGAATATCATATAGGCAACTTTTTATACCGATATTCCTACGGGATACAGATTTACGAGGGTGAAACCGCGGGGCGCAGCTAGTATACTATATTTCGTACAGCGAGCGGGTTTGCTGGAGGCCCATTTTCCTCATCCCTCCCAGTCCATTCCTTCTTTACAGTCGTCAATCCTTTCCTTACGCGTTACCCCTTAAAAGCGGGCAGCGTGTTCGCAGGAGCACTACTTCTGCTCTGTTCATGGGCGGCGGTGATCGCTTACCATCAGGAACCACCAGCTCAGCTGCCCGTCATGACTCATCAAAAAAAAACCAATCCGATAATTACAATAACTCCTCTCTCTTTTCTTCTTCTACTTCTTGCTGCGATCTTCAGCACCTATCAAATTATTTACTATCAAAATATTTATTCGCTACACGAATAACAATTACACAACCGGACACTGTAACCAAAGTCCCGCTCCCCTACATCGAACCCGAGAAACGCCGGGTGTCACATCGAAGCTCGCAATCCGCAGCCGAAGCTAATCTGACAAGCTTTCGAAAGTTCCCTTGCCCACGTACAGTTGGGACTCCACACATCTGGCCTATTTCACTTAATGCCTGTTTAGCGGCGCAGCGATCGAGATTTAGTCAATTTCGCTCTATGGCCTCTTTTCGTATACGTATAGTGGTTAACGTGTCGCGGTCGTGGATACAATTCCCAGTAGTATACAATAGTATTACTTGTACGAATCCAATGGGTTATTTAAAGCCGAAAAGTTTGTTTGAATGCGCGATTTACGGAACTACTGAACTGACTTCGAATTAAAAAATTTCGTGAGACTTAACGAACTACAAGGGTGATGGATATATGGATGGATGTTATTATCTTTCGCATGGTCTTTACCGTAAACGAGTTCTTGATTTAATTTTTTTGAGAGTCATAAAATTCTTCTTAGATACTTATATGTGAGATGCTTGTTTGGTAATTAAATAAAAGTAAATTGGTAATAAAATGGGTAAAAAACATAAGTACATACAACATACATATTATGTACATAAATTTTTAGATTTTCCCCTCTAACTACCTAAAGATAAACCCTATTTATTACTAAGACTTGAGTCTCCGTCTGTCCGTCCGACCGTCCGTCACCAGGATTTATCTAATGAACCTTTCAAAAATGGTTTGTTTCTGTTGCCTCTGTACCGAGAAAATAATAAAAAAAAAATCGAGGTTGACATGGTTTACGACCACGTCAAAATGATGCGATTACAAATCCCGGCCTCGCCATCAAAATCTTTTCTATTCCGTAAAAATTTCACATAAACATTCGGAAACCGTTTTACGCCGCAAATACGAAACTGCGACTACAAGCGTCCACGTGTCCCCAGCCCCCGATACCACACTCACTGCACGGTTGTTACGTCTGCATCCCCGTAGACGTTTTTTATTCAACTATTATCTTCAGTGTTGTTTTAACGAGAGCAAAGATATATATAATGTTTATTTTAACGGATTTTCACGCGACCGCCTTTAGTACTGCTACCTACGTCTGCGGTCTGTGCGCGAATAATTCCATTTTTAAAATGAACGAACGTTTTTAAATTTAAATCTTCCGTCGCTTTTTCGTACATACATATTTCATTGACTAGGGCAACATACGGAGCTAGTTATAATTTATTTATCTAATATATAAAATTCTCGTGTCACAATTATCGTTGCCATACTCCTCCGAAACGGCTTGACCGATTTTGATGAAATTTTTTGTGCTTATCCTTAGGTATCTATGAGAATCGGCCAACATCTATTTTTCATACCCCTAAATGATAAGAGTAAGGCAGAACAGCGTTTCCCGGGTGCAGCTAGTTTATTTATAATACTTTACTGTACAAACTTAGAAACAACTAGAAAACAATAAACAGAACAAAGAAGACATCATTTGTACAAGAGGCGACCTTATAACAATCTCTGCCAGGCAATCTGGTAGAAAAGGAAATGTACGAAGTATGCAGAAGTATGTATAAGTATATAATTATGGTATCTCAATAAAATTTAGTTGTAATTTAGAAACGGGAGGAGTGCCTCCCCAAAAACTCGATAATTTTTTTTTTTTGTAGCAAAGAATTAATTATGTGTCTAGCAGTTAGTTTTAACTCGTCCTAATGTCAAATTGATATCTCCATTTCTATGTAACAAAGCGGCGAACTAACAAACAGACGATCCTGTCAGGTTTCTTAAATATCACGACCTGTTTTTTTTTTTTTATTTTACCGGCTTCCGAGAGTAAAGTTTTTTTCTGGTAAGGAAACCTCAGTATATAGTGGCATATATCATATTACATGGCCTCTAAGGTTTTTGCGGGAAAAATAAAACGAGGTCTGTTACCGCTTCCGCAGTATTTTATTAACTAAAAAGTTATTTTATTAACATAAAAATTATTTTTAATTGGTGGGGTGTGAAAAGAGAAATTAAAAGATTATTAGCGGATAATTCAAATGAAAACTTAGGAAAACAAAACAGGAGTAAGGTTAACCTCACACAGCCAGAGAGCTTGCTTGAATAGTAAATTCGATATCCATTAGCGTAGCTAAAATTCAGAATCGGACGGTTTGTTAATTTTCAATAAAAATGGTCACCGACGTCCCTGGTGGAAGGTACCACTCTTAATTCTAAAATGGGATCAACTAACAACAATTTCCTATAAAACACAGAAAGAATCACGCAAATCCGTTGGAAACCCGCGGAGTTATCTAGTAAGAAACTCAAAAAAAAAAATAATCAATTACATTGAGAATCTCATTCACACTCGTTTTTAGGTGTCAGTTGAGAAATAAAATTACATTATTTTAAATTTCATTTCTATAGCTTTATGAAAAAGAATAGATCAACCATATTAGATGCTTAAAAATCGAAACATTAAATTACTAACGAAAAAGCTATTATGATCATTACATTTAACATGGGTGTTTCTTACAGGCAACGCAGTGTTCCAAAATTAAAAATACTTTCCAATAGAACACCTCCAAACCAATATTTACATTAACTATGCAATAAATAAAATCCGTAGTTAAAACTCAGTTTTAGTACCAAAAACATTGGTTTAGCGCCTGTCCGTAACAACATAGAAAAATCCCCAACCTTTCAAGTTACAGCGTAACATTTATGCCTTTTCTAAAATTTATTACGATATATATCACAAAGCGCCGTAAAATATGTCACGATTTGTTTGTTTAATCCGATATGCTATTATCGAATTTAAAGATAATAATTTTAGAGTGCGTATGTTATACATTTGTTTTATCGTATTTGTAAATATCTCTCCATGCCATTGAGAGGTACGTTCTTCTCCTCCTTGCGGTATTGGTATCGTAATTCAAGTTAAATGCACAGCGATCAATATAATAAGGGCTTTATTTATAAGAAAGGAGCTCACCTTGGGTATGGGTAAACAAATTGATACAGGCCAGTAAAAAAATCCAGTTTCCGACACCAAAACGGCACATCTCTGTCCGGCTCATCTTGAAACACACATACAAAACACTTCACTACAGGTTTTAATTCATGATTATCACATTTTCACATAAAAACACGATATTTTCGTGAAACTGATATCAAGCGACGCAGTGCTACTTCGACACTATACAATCCGCCATTTTCGTTGGGCAAGCACTGCTGCGTTCGGAAATCTAACACGAACTCAATATTAAAAGGTCAACGTCCGTGACAATCGTATTACACACTAATGCGAAGTGAGCTCATTGAGTGTTTGAACTGAAGTGAGGATCAAATTAAACTCTTTTGTCTATGAGGATGCTATGTGCCATAAACAAAGTTTCATTGCGTATTGATTAATCAAAGATTTGCAAGCTTGAATTTGTTTCGTTTGTTTGAAATTACTTCAATTAATCACAGTCTTCAATAATTACAACAAAAAGGTCAAAAGGGTCATCCATTTTATTGGTTTGTTGAATTTCAAACGGACATTTTGGTTTTATATACTCTGTGAACTGAAACTGAATGTAAATTCAAAACGTCAAAAGTCAAAACTCAGGGCTCGAAAGTCAAACCAACTTGAAAGTTGAACCTTCAATTTACTATAAATTACCGAGCAGATCTTTTATTATATTTATTAACTTAATATAAATTAAAAGCAAATTTATTTAGCGGACTACGTATTAATTTTTTAACTAGACTTTAAGTAATATAATCAGAAAAAGAGACACAAACAAGGACAGGCAAGTCCAAGTAGTTTGTAAAATGGAATTAGTTTACTCAATGAGAAGAAAGCCTCTGAAATGTGAACCACCGCAATTTGATGGGTAAGATAGATAATTGTGAAGCTGATATGTGGTGTGTGTGTTTATATGTATTGTGAAGTTATAGTTAAAATGTTTCCTTGTTAGTTAATGATGTGTCCTAATGTAATTCAATGTGTAGTACATTTCTGAACGTTTTTCAAATAATTCCTAATGTCGTGATCACGTATTTAAATCTAAGGGTTGCTGACAAACCATCTGAAATTGTAAAAAGATCTATAATTACCCTATCTATGTGAAATTACATCGAAACATCGTTTATTTCCAGAACGTCAGATCCAGAAGTAGTCCGCCCAATATGCACGATATCCACTGCAAATATCATAGCGTTTACGTCACTTACTGAGCTGTCAGACTCCGATGGCGACACCTGGGGCGGACATGTGTATGTGTGTGATCTGAACACACCGTGGAACAGCCATAAAGTCACCAGCACTGTGCATCCTGTTAGTAATGTTTGAAATGTTTATTTCTTTTAGTAGTGTTGTCCAGTGAACCTCCTTTATATTGTCATCATCATCAGCCCTCCCTGTGCAAGGCAACAGGCTGGTCTCAAACCACTGACTTATTGATTTTCAAGTCCCATCCCCACCACTAAGCCACCACATCTTCTTTATATGTTCCTAGATTTCCGCTACTGTCCTTTAAGTGAGATAACTGTGGTAAAAAGTAGCCAATGCTCTTTTATCCTACTAATATTATAAATACGAAAGCTTGTAAGGATGTGTGTGTGTTTGTTACTCTTTCACGCAAAAACTACTGAACCAATTGCATTGAAATTTGGTATGTAGACAACTGGACAACTGGAATAACATATATGTAACTTTTTATCCCAATATTCCTACGGGATATGGACTTACGCTGATGAAACCGCAGGGCGCAGCTAGTAAGATCTAAACTATCTCCAGACACTTTAACTTTTTTATCTTCTTAGTAACAACAAACAGCTTTTTTTAATCAAATTGTGTTTGATTTATTGCATAAACACATTGTATATTAATGTAGATTGCACACTGTAAAGTTTTTGTTTTACTTTATAAATATTTTAAGTTACTACTACCCAAAAATCTTCAAAATCAAGCTGTTGCTATTTCCATTCTGATAATTCAAATTCTGAGATTACCATTCTTTGAAAGATATACATCATCGAACCGAATAAGTTGTGTCTATGAGTGTCCAGGCCATAATCCACTACACTGGCTAACTGCAAGTTGGCAGACGTCTCACGTTGTCACACCATTGAAACTCAGATGTACACTTATTTACAAAGTCTAAAATTAGTCATGCCTAATTGTCTGCAGGTGTCTGCCCTAGAATGGGACTGTGAAGGCAAGCAGCTACTTGTGGCGACTACAGTCGGTGATGTTTCAGTATTTGGCCAGAAGGACCATCTCCTCAACGAGTGGACATGCTTGTACAGTGCCAGTTTTCCTGGTGAGAAATAGTGTAGTGTAGGCCGCATGCAACACATTGTATTGCTGACTTGAGTGTTTGGTACTCATCACACAAAATAGTGTAATAAAGGCAAGAAGGCCCATATCCTTTTCCTTACCCATTACCACATACCCACACGAGAGCAATAAAGGAAACAACTGGGCCTTTCCTTTATTGCTCTCGTCAATCCTTTCCTAACCCCTTTCCAATTTGAAGTCGACAATCCATTTGAAGAGGCGTAAGGTCTGCAATCGACCTTACAAATCTCCAAATGTTCATGGGCGCTGGTAGCGCTTACCATCAGGCGACCCACCAATTCCATTGCCGATGATGACATGATTGTAACATTTTTTTATAATAATGCAGCTGAGCCTTAGAAGAACTAAAAAACACTGTCAATCATTATTCTTACACCTTTTTATTATTATTTTGCAGTTATTTTCCAATTATCATGATTCTCATCAGCCCAAATTTATTCAAACTGCTGAAACACAAGCCTGTGACTTCTGCGTTTCCATCCTCGCTACTCATTGTTCTAGAAGTTTCTCTTCTTCCCTTGCAGGTGAGAAAATAATTAAGGGAATATTCTTCCACAATGGCCGCCGCGTGGTGGCGCACGATAAGAAACTAGACGCACCGATAAATGAGAAATTCCAGATGCTGCAGCAAACGCCTACTTTGAAGGGATTTGGGTATGGTGTTTTATCTTAGAGAAAAGATGTCTTTCTTCAACCGATCGCGGAAAAAGTTTTAATCAACATATATGTAACAATATTTTTTGATAAATAAATTATTGTTTATTATTATCATTATTAAATAAGGAGGATGTTTTCAATAATACCTCAGAATCTCAGAACATCTGACTGGATGAACCAATCTTGGTTATTCTTTTTTCATTTGAAAGCTGGTAGCTCCCGCGTGGTCCCAATTTAATTTTGTCTAGCTGCGACAATTGAAAGGCCGTTTAATTTTTTGTTAAAATAGTTATATTTATGTACGTTTATACTAGATGAGAACTTAAGAACTTCCACTACAATATTAGTGCTTTAATTCTTACATACGCTGTAACGCTGTAATGTGTACCGTCACTCAGGAAGTATCCACTTTAAAAGCGATAATAGTAATACAATATTGAGTTTAAAATGTATTATTGTTAAATTTTTTAGTTTTATAGCATTGAAATGTTTTATAAAAGATACATTTTTAAAGAATAAAAAATAAATGATTCTAAAAAAAAGTCACCCGCGATTCCGCCTCAGCGATCGAATTTCTTCCACTCTTTCGGTTTCATGTGCCTAAAGGACACCCCACGATGCGGGTGGTCGAGAGGCTAGGTGTTTGTTAAAAAGACCCTGGTTCGAATCCCGCCTCGTGATGAATTGTTTTAAATTCTTTAAGTGTGTACACTTCTTTTAAGTTACATTGCTATCTATCTTTCAGTTGGTTGCCTGGCAGAGATCAATTATAAGTGATAAGGCCGCCTTCTGTTCTGTGCTGTTTAAGTATAAGTTTTGTTTTTGTATTTTGTTGGCAGCACAATAAAGTGTTTAAATAAATAAAATTAAAAAATATATATAATGTATTTGGTAGCGGCGTGGGCGGGGCGGGCGCGTGCGTGGTGACGGGCACGGGGCTGGTGGGCGCGCTGGCGCCGGGCGACGAGCGCGCGCTGGCCGCCGGCGACGCGCTGCGCACGCGCGACCGCGTCGCCGCCGCCGCCATGGCGCACAAGAGTGAGCGCGCGCACACACACGCACGCACGCACACGCACACGCACACAGATATATAAAGAATTAAAGAACTATTTCTTTTAACACATACACACACAAATACACAAAGAACTGTTTGTATGTGTGTGTTTCAACACACATATAAATACAGAAAAAACAGTAAATAGTAAAAAAAAGTAGTGTGTAAAAAAATAAATAATATGTAAATGTACACATAAAATTTATTTTGTGTAAAATTTCCTTTTAAACGTAAAATATTACGATAATTAACAATGTATGTTGTGTTCTACTTAACAATGTGTGTCTGTAAGGCTTATGAACACATTGATAAATGATTTATCGCAACACCTTATGTATGTTAATGCGAATCATTGTCTTTTTTATATTATTTGCCAATTTTTAAATACGTGCTTTTTAACTGGAACTTAAATTTCCATTTATGTATCGGCATTTCCTAGTAACACATGCCTTCAGTTATTTTGTTCTTTTTTTTTTGAAATAAGTCCACTAATATTTATAATATCATCTATAGAATGCTAGACCTTCTCAAAACTTTGGTAATATCTGTCTCTTTGGGTTTTTGACATGCTTGATACGTATAGAACATGTATTTTCTTTTATAAAACAAAAAAACTAACTGTCACCCCCCCTTCCCCCGGTTCCGCAGACGGCACGATCCTGGTGGCGGCGTCGAGCTCGCGCGGCGGGCGGCGCGTGGTGCGCGCGGGCGCGGTGAGCGCGCGCCGCGCCGCCGCCGCCGCGCCGCGCCGCGCGCCCGTCGCGCTCGCGCTCGCGCCGCTGCCCGCGCTCTCCCTGCCGCCGGACGCGAGGGACCCGGGTGAGCACACACATACACACACACACACACGCATCCGCGTTCGTATGTAACCACCACACGTATATTTCACTACAAGAGACAAAAATCACGACGTCAATGAATACAAACACACATACATACACAAAAAACGCACTTACACACGCACGCGCACATACACACAACAAGTAGTTTGCACACGCGTCCGCCTTCATGTACAAACCCAAATCTGACTAACGCATGCATACGTGTTTATGTACCAACACAATAACTAGCTGCAATAGCCAAAATACGTGCAATGAATACACACACATATACGCACTCAAGCTCTCACTCACACATACCAATCAAATTCCCGTAATTTTAATACGTACGTGCACGCACACACGCAGTAACATTAATGTGCCAATACATATAAAACACGTGATAACTTAACAAATTTACGCATGCGTTACGTAATTCGAAACGTAAATATATAATTGCAGTGTCGATAAGTTGGTGTCTCCGCGACGATACCGACAGCCTGCTGATAGCCGGCAGCACGGTCAGCATGTGGAAACTGACTGTGCGCAGCTACCCCGTGCACAAGCTGCTCTCTAAAGGTGAGGGTAGTTTGATATTTTTATTTTATTATTAGTTTTTCCTATGAATCCCATTGTTTCTTTGAGAATATTGCAAAAGAGAAGCATCAGTAATTTCTCATAACATCAGCTATCTGCCAGTGATCGTCCCGTCACAACAGTCAGACAAAAAAAATATATATATATTATTTTATGTATGTACCATATTATATTGCATACATACAGTAAAAAAAAACATTTATTGAAATATAACAAACAGATATTATAATTTTGAATGATAAAAAAAATTGACCCACAGGCCCCCTGCAGGGCAGTACGACGCCGGGCGACGTCAGCAAGCCAGCGTCGGATTGCTTCAATTCACTTGTAAGTATAATTCAATCCAGATTGTATGTAATTAAACCACACAAAATTTAATTAAATAACGCTTTTTAAGTATTTTTTGTTGTATGTATTACGTCAGAACTTCGTTAAACAGAATATGGTGATAAAGTAGAAATATGTTTTGTTTGTTCGTTTGCTTTTAAAATCTAACAATCAGAATATACACCTACCACCTATGTAGTTGTAATGCAATAATGCATCTATTTATTGTCCTTTTTATATTTTGTTAGAACGATAAATATTTCAAAATAAATTCGTGGTTTTATTAGGTGATAAATTATTTTTCAGTCCTGGCAACCCATGGGCGCTTGGTCGATAGACAGCGGCGATTTCGGTACTTGTATTGCCAGCTCCAAATTGCCGTTGAACGCGCCGCTTGCTGTGCTGACAACACCGAGAGCGATTCATTTATTGGGAGAGTCGCATCATTATGTGAGTAGCCATTGTAAGTTATTTTGTTAGTTTTTATTGTGTGCGACTACTCTGCAGCGTCCCAATACTGTGCGATTATAGCACTGTGTGGTGAACCTGCTGCTTAATTATAATCAAATTATATGGTAAACTAGTGATTCGCCCGTGGTACATATATAGCCTATATAGCCTTCCTCAATAAATGGGCTATCTAACACTGAAAGAATTTTTCAAATCGGACCAGTAAGTACTTCCTGAGATTAGTGCGTGCGATAAAATGACAAACAAACTCTTCAGCTTTATAATATTAGTAGAGATTGGTGATGAATATTTTTCACAGCACCTTTAGGTTTATTTAACTCTAATTGGTGCGAATCCGACTCGCACTTGACGGACTTCAATTTTTTGCAGTTATGCTCCCGTCCCATAGTGACCGGATCTGAAGTGAGTCCGCCGGCCTCCACACCACCTAAGAAGACCAAATATGGCCCCGGGGTCTTACCGGTATGTGATGTGATAGGATTTTAAAATCCTGTGTTCATACATTATATATGCATATTACTTTCGAGAATTTCCAATTTATACAAATTACGATTCTGGCATTAATATTTCATATATTTTTTACATAACATAATTTTATATTAGTGTAAAGAAATTATACACACAAACAAAACAACCCCCCAAACTCAACTAACTAACGATAGCGGGAAATCACTAACTCCTTTCCCCCCTCTCCCCCGCAGAGCGGGTCGCGGTGCGCGCGCGCGTGGAGCGCAGACGTGTCGTGGTCGTCGAGCGTGGCGGTCGCGCTCGACTCGCACGCGCAGCTGCACGTCTACAGGATACAGCCGGATATGCGTGAGGATTTTTTTTTTTGGGTAGATGCTAATGGCTAGGTACTTCAAATTGTTTGTATATTTCTTTTAGTATCTTGTAGTGTACTTTAAGTATTTAAACCTGCGTGGGCGATGAACAATATACATATAATAATTATTTACATATTATAGAAGTTATATGTCAAGTTTTCAAAAGCCACAGATCCTTGTATTAATTATTAACAACAATGCATATTAGTTTCTATTCGTTTCTAATAGTCATATTAGTTAGTGATGATGTATTGTGGTAAATGATATAACATATTATATGTTATATATATATATTTTTTTTTATGTCATAGCGGGCAACTGAGCTGGTGGTTCGCCTGATGGTAAGCGATCACCACCGCCCATGAACATTCGCAAAGGTAAGGCCTCTGCGAATGCGCTGCCCGCTTTTTTGGGATAAGGGAAAAGGAATGGATTAACGACTGGAAAGAAGGAATGGACTGGGACGGGTGAGGAAAAGGAAACGGGCCTCCGGCTCCCCCACTCACCGTACGAAACACAGTGACATGCCACTATATCACGCCGGTTTTCTATGGGGGTGTGGTACTTCCCCGGTGCGAGCTGGCCCAATTCGTGCCGAAGCGTGCTCAACTCCCACAATAATATTTAAATATTTATATATATTTTTTTTTTTCAAATATTTATTTGCATTTTTAATAACACAAAATTTCTCAATTCAGCGAGCCAGCACCAAATAGCGCACTTGGTGACACTCCTGGAGTATGCGATGGTCAGTGGGTTCGATTACTTGGACGTTCTGCTGACACTCAAACCGAATGTTCTGGAAGCTTTGTACGAGAGGTTAGTGTTTTGGACTGGAATTAATTTGAACGCGCGGCTTTGCTTTTGTGGTACCATAGCATAATGTATATGTGGTACATACTGTAATACAATTATTTTTTAAGGGTACCCGCAGAAAACCATCCCTACAAAGTCCGGTGATCCTCTTTTAATTGAAAGCCGGTGCCTCCGGGGATTGTCTAATTCTGGCAATTTCATTTCCAGAATAACAGAGAGCTTCCAAAGGCAACCGCAGCCGTTCCAGCAGTACTACTATCATACCTGGTTGAGATTGAGGATTGTACTATGCAGGTAGTTATAGGAAGATGTACGTATATATTGACGTTAGTTTTAGAAACCTTTGGATTATAATCTAACTCGTGAGATTATTGTAATGTGTCGTCTAAATGTTATCCGTAACATTTATAGTTGTTACCGTACGCAACCTAACGTAAGTTTAACTACGATACTGAGATATATCCATTCTTTTGGTCCTTCGAGCCGGTTTGTTGAACTTTCAATGACATTTTTCGTTCACTTGTTGTGTACTTAGTTTTTTTTCGTCTAGCCTCTTTCGCCACGCGCCATACGGAACGTCGTTTCAAAACATGTGCTTGTTTCACAAACCCACCGCCCTCAGTGACCAATGCCAATGTGTCCCCAGCATGATACCAACCGCGCAGTCGAGCGCGTCGAACCTGACGTCGCTGCTCATGTGCGCGAGCGCGGCGGCCGCGTGCGCGTGCGCGCTGCGCCCCGACGAGCGGCCCGACCCCGCGCTGGCGCCGCCGCCCGCCGCGCACCCCGCGCCGCCCGCGCACCCCGCGCACCCCGCCGCGCCCGCCGCCCCCGCCGCGCTGCTCGCGCTGCTCGACGACAGCGCCGACCACGATAAGGTGCCGGGATCCAGTTTATATATATTTATTATTGACAGAGTTTTTTTTATAGATTTGTTTCGATATAGTGTATTGGTCCTTCGAGCCGGATATTGATGTATTTTAGCGATTTTAAGTAATAAACAGAAACTATATTATCAATTATTATAGAAATTTAATAAGTATCGGATAACCTTCTAACTACAGAGATAAAGTAGCGTAAAATTTTGGAGTCTTGAATTCGTTTCTCCGTACAGGCTAAAGTTTAGATTTAGAACACAAAGCTAATCGAATCGAACTTGCCAATAATCAAACACCTGTGTTCCCAGAACCTCGTAGCGCTCGAGGCGAAGGCGGAGGCGTTCGGCGAGGCGGCCGCGGGCGCGCTGCAGCCGCTGCAGGCGCTGCGCCGCCCGCTGCAGCGCGCGCTGCACACCGCGCTGACGCTGCTTGCCACGCTCGCTGCGCTGCACAACTCCGCGCAGCACGGGTCGGTGCGCTGTATTGCTGCACTGTATTGCACACAAGCCAGTGCAACAGTGCAACAGTGCTGATAAATTCAAAGCCAAATGATAACTATAATTATTAGCAGATTATACATATCGTCAACATTCACTAACGCATTGTCTTACTACTATATGTTGACATTACACATTGCTTCAGGCAAAAAAAGTACAGGCTGATGTATCACACCCACACAGAGTTAGTTCTGATTCATTTGAAGTACTCAGAAAGAGTTGGGGTGCTTTCATATTGGGTACTTTCATATTTGAGTGTTTCCGCCCTCCCTTTCTTCTAACTTGATGTTTCGGATACATGACCATGTATATTATAACTACGGCTAACTCTCATGTGGCAGGTACGAGCTGTACTCAGAAGCGAGTGCGGTGCAGCTGATCCGCAAGCTGGTGGTGGTGTGCCGCGCGGCGGGCGGCTGCGCGACGCCCGAGCTGAGTCGCCCGCTGGCGCGGCTCGCTGCACACGCGCTCAAGCCGGACCTGCTGGGTGAGTGTTACTTACACACCTCTGGTGGGAGACCTGTTCCTCGACCTCTCTAGTCCATTCCTTCTTTCCAGTTATCAATACTTCCTTATCCTTTATCCCTTAGAAACAGCCAGCACAATTGCAGTCACTTACAATCAGATTTACCACCAACTAAGTTGCCATCTGTATAACATAAAAAAAGCTTCTGAATGCTCACTACAGAAGCAATCTTATCAAAATGTCTGGATTTCTTTAAATCTTACTGCTTGCCATATTTTACTTATGTAAAGCTCAAAACATATAACATGACTTATATTCTTTAGAAATGCTTTTGATCATCCTAATATCCTAATATATCTAATATACCTAAGACACTGTTGCTCTTTTCAAATCTTATAACTATATTATATATAATACTTGCTTAGGATTCGTACATGTTAAATAGATGTTATTATATGTACATATAAACCTTCAGTTTTTAATATTAATTTGTTGCATATTTGTAAAGATTTAAGCTTGCTTCTCACTTTATACTATGTAGTAATGAGTATTGAATATTAATCGATTCTTTTCTAATGGCACAACATGATTTACTTTACTTCATAAAACTTTTGTCTCTAACCCCCCTTGATATGCAATCTTATATAAGATTATACAAATGTTTGATGTCAAAATATACACCATTTCTTAAATTGTTTGTTATTAAAAAACAAAACTATGCACCAACTGACCCTTTTACTGCAGTATTATAGTTTTTCAAGTGTTGTTTAATTTGAATATATTTTACAGAGGAGTGTCTAACCATTTGCGCCCAAAACACTGCGCGCGTTTGGGACTCTCTGTCGCGCTGCGGCCTTATCGCGCCCCATTCGAAGCCTATACCTTTATATGTAAGTTTGTTTAATCTTTATTACAAAATATTTTTTTCAATTTTATAAGCGTTTCACTTTTAAAATTGAAAATGTAACTATCAATGTCAGTTCGAAATTGGAAATGGTTGACAGTAGGGCTTTGTTAAAGACGTGAAAATCGTAACTTACCGGTTATTGCTAAATTGCTCTTACAATTATTGTTTTTTAATGGTTAATCATATGTGTATAATAAGTGGGGCGTTCGGGAGAATTGAAACAAAAAGATTGAGTCATTACATGGAAAATTGTGAATATGAAATTACGAAGAAAATTATTTTCAAAACTTATGTTTTAAATCGTTTCTATGTTTTTGTTAGAATACATTCAATAGGATAAATTAATAATTGAAAAAATATTGATTTTGCAGTTTGAGTATGGCGTGGAACCAGAATCTCTGAGATTCACACCGGAGCCACCGCCGTATGCAGTTTCTGATCTGAGTCCTTCATTTGACATGGATGCTATAAGGTAATTCGCGTATATTAAGATACTGCATTTCTTTTTTTTTTCTTTATTTGGGATAATAAATAGTACATAACGAGATTTATTTGTTCATTATGAATAATTTCCATATTTATTTTCCTATTTTTCCAAGGGTAGAATAAGAACTTTAATAAAACGGTTTGTAACGCAATCAAGTATCTCAATAAACTAAAATACAACCAGATACATGTACCTGGGTGGCGGCAACGCGTGCGCCAAGTGGCGCGAGTGCGCGCGGTGCGGCGCGCGCGCGCTGCCCGCCGCGCACTGCGCGCGCCACCCGCTGCAGCGCGCGTACGACGGGAGGTTCGTGGCGAGTTGTCGGTGAGTTGGGGATGGGGATGCATGTATTGTTACACTTTATTTGATGGAATTTGTATATTTGGTTAACCACGATAGCTGCTACAGCTCGCGTATTTTGCATGTTCGTGGTATGCGGGTATCTATTTGATAACTTACATGTGTTTAAATAAGTATCAATTTACAGTTATCAAAAATTGATGACTCTTGGTTCACATCCGGTATAAAGAGTAGATGTCAGAGTACTATTGTGGTGTCATTTCTATTAATCAAAATTAGTTAAATAATAGGTTACATACACCTGCGTTGATGCAGACAAAAATCATAATAAAATAGTACCCAGTTAATAAATCAACTATTAAATTTTGCAGGTCGGGTTATTATATATTTATCCCATTTGTTAAAAATACAATCTAATCGTAGAAATGTTTTGCTTACAGATGCGGTGGAAAGTGGACATTAATCTCCAATGTGTAGTTTTAATACAATATAAGTAATATTATGTAAATATTTTGAATAAAATGTTTCATATAATGTCTTTATTCTCTATGAACCTACTTAACTAAACTTCACTAGCATATAGTCATAAGTTAATAAACAAAAAATGAAAGGCTGATATGTGAAAGAAGCTGTAAACACGATGCACATGTATAAGTACTAGCGTATTATCTATTGAAATAGAGGATCGAAATATAATTGTTTTAAAAATAATAACAAAAATATGCTATACAAAAAGTGCTTCTCACGTACTTTTTCTATAAACGACTCTATTAACCCACAGCCCAGTACTGGACCGATCGCTTTGGAATTTGGCATGCAGATAGCCTCTGTGATTTAGACATCAGCTAAGGAATTACTTTGATCAATTCTATCTCCACGGAGTAGAATAGAAAATTATAGCTTATATCATGAATATTTATTTTT
>NC_052125.1:163503-178072 GCF_012273895.1 Zerene cesonia | reverse complement strand
AAGGAATTACTTTGATCAATTCTATCTCCACGGAGTAGAATAGAAAATTATAGCTTATATCATGAATATTTATTTTTAACCACGTGGTGGATGCTGCGGGCAACAGCTAGTTACTAATACTAATATATTATCTGTGCCTGTACTAAAATACACTAGAAATTTCTTACTAGAAATTTATATAACAGACCACGATGTCTACCATAGGACCACTTATAATCTAATGCAGATTGAGACTAGTAATAAATTAATTTCTATAAACTTAAGTAATATATTTTAACGACGTTTAACTAGTAATTTGCATTATCTACACGTTATAGATTGATGAATCGCAATTTAAAAAAAGGGGTAAAACACCATATAAATAGTTGCGTAAGTTGTGGAGTTTCAATTATTTCTTAACATAGCATAAATTAATAAATAAAATTTATTGCATCTCATACGCTTAAAACCCTCATACGTATAATTAGATACCTTTTTTTATTAGTCAGATATAATAATAAAAATTATTTCCTAAGAACTTAAGTAATGAAACAATTACACATCCATACAAAACAACAAATGAAAAACACGAACATAAAAATCGTTTATAAGAATTATAGGGTACGTTAATAATGCATACATATTATTAATCTTCAAGTCTGATTTATGCCGATCATTTGTATGCGAGATGATGATACTATAGGTTCACTTACCACCAGGCGATTCACATGCTCTATTGACCACTTGCCTATATAAAAACAGTTAGTCAAAGTAAAATACTGATTTAAACTAAAAAAATTATTTGATTACTTAAAACCTTATAATATACATTTATTTTGATTTTATTAAAAATACCTTTACGTTAAAATTTGATGTAATTTTTTTTTTTTCTTAAACCGATACCGATGAAAAAATCGGTAAAGCAGCAGTGACTGTTGAGAGTTAAGTATTGACCCAAAGCATCACTAGTGTCGTTGCGAGTATTGAAGAACTTTAGTGCGACTGCGTTTTTTGTAAATCATCGCGAATTTTCCAATTAACTTGCGACCGCTCTATTGTATAATTAAAATTTGCTTAGTAAAATCCCTTTATTAAATAAAATGGCAGACAAAAAAGGTATTTATGCACTTTATATACAAATTTCTTTGTTCTTTAAAATTATTATGAAGGTTGACATATGTAACGTCATAGAAGCTGGATCTTAGGAATTTGTAATAAATTAGCTATAACAGCATCTTTAAACGCATTTTTCTACATATTTATCATATTTTAATCCAATTTTACGTGTACAAAACATAATATAATATATACCACGGACGGATCAATACTGCAAAATCCAAGATGGTGAACATTGCATTTCAAGGCGGGATGTCTCGTAACATCGTAATTGTTTCAATTTAAATTTATACAAACTGCATTATTTTACACGGACTTGAAGTATAAACGTAGAAAAAACGATTTTAGGTTAAAATTCAAGAATATATTGGAATAGGTTGTAATCTCCGTCGTTGTAAAATCTCGTTTCACCATTATTCCAATAAGTAAATCTCTTTTACGGATGCGCTGTAATGATCGCGAGGAATTGTATTGCTTATGATGTTTTTAATATACTTTAATATCCTTATAGTAACAATGACTCGGAACAAAGCTAAGCAAACAGCCTGAATTACTATAAATTTATATTAACACATTTGTTCTATTGCATATTTTTTCAATATATTATGGTTTAAAACCCCTCCGATATAAAAAAAAATTACAATAAAAGAATCCTTTGTCTGAAATGGACTCCAGTATACTGGAGTATAGACATATTTTATTATTCAATTACCTATCATATAATATTTAATACTGTATTAATTATTCATTTAAATAAGTGCAACCTAATATTATTGATTATTCAAAACACATTCATATCAGTGTTTAATTAGTTATATTAAAGGAATAAAAACAAATAGCACCAAACAATCTCAGTGATAACAAAAGGTATCTTTTTTCAATATAACCAATATATAAGACCAATATTTTTTTTAGTCACAGTATTAGAACAAAAACCTAAAATAATTCTATCAGATAGTAGAGTTAAGATTCTAACAACCAACAATTGAGATTTATCAACAGTAATCTCAGCATTTAAACTGCTCACATCCAATCTTCTTGACTAGCATATGTCAGCTGTCTATCGCATAAGTCAAAATTGTCATAAGATAACTTTTTAAAGCGACACGCCATGGCCTTTTGCCATACAGCCAGCGATTTAAAACAATAATAATGACTTTCCATACCCTGCCCCTCCCAGAACCGCCCCCCCCCTCTACAGGTGGCAGATCAACGCGGTCGGCGCGCGGCAGTCGACTAGTCAATATCATGTAATAACACACAATAGAATTTCTTTTTTATTTTTTCTTTTTTTGGAGAAATAGTATACAATAATATGATATGTGCGCATCGGCGTGTGGACGATCGTATGTGTTAATAACTATAATGTAACTTACACTTGGTTGCTATGTGACTTTGGATGTGCGGGTGATCCTCGACTCTTGTGAGGCATTGTTTTTTTGCTGCTTGACTTTGTAATGCTCTTAGAAAGATCCTTATTCAAATACCTTTTTTTTTCATGTACACAATACCAAAGGATATGTTAGAACTTGTATTTTAATAAAATTTAATTAATACTTTATTTCTTTAGTATACTATATTAACATGTACAGCACAAAATACTTATGTCTGAATGAAAGGCCTGTATTTTGTGAGAAAATTTTACGTCTCAGATTGTATAAAAAGTTTGACATAATATAAATTAGAGGTCATTTCTGTTTTAACATTAAATTTTTCCATAATATTGAACCTTGTGGCCATAAAAATTCATAAGTTTCTAGTGACATTATGATCAATATTCATTTTAAGTTTTTTTATGACATTAATGCCTTTTATTTTCACTTAATCCCCATTCCATGCGAGTCACATGAAGATACATTTAATATATTTAAATTTGTACAACGACCTTCGCCTCGGCGCGGCCGTAAACGCATTTATGAAACTGGTTTCGCAAAGAAATTTCCACTGAAAATCACATAGGAACCAAGGTGACTGCCTCGGAATGGTTGTCTAGCTATAATAAACCTAGGGGGGTTTGAAAACTGGCTGTATACTATGTGTTTTGGCTTCTGTTATCCTTCTAGATGTTAATACATAACCGTTCCGAGATATAGATCTATTTATGGTAAAAAAACAAGTTGTCTAAGTAATGAAAGGACTTTGATGTCTGTCTAGACTTCAGTGTTCTTGAATAATTTAACAGGTGTCTGCTCTTTCTTTCATTTTTCTATGATTATTTGTTTTACAGCTTATTTTTTTACCTTTTTTTAATCACTCATTTCACAATGGCGGCCCTTTGTAATAGATTTTTAATGTGATACATTCAAATTTTACGCATTCGTTTTTTTAATGCGTCGATCTTGCATTGAAGGAATTTTGATTGTTTTTTTTTTTATCAAGGGGCTCGTCATTCTTCTTAATGTTTGTTTTGCTAGTGTTTTTGCACCTTCTTCAACATAGAGGCACATATAGTTGTTTTTTTTTTCTCTATTTTTTTGTTTCGTAGATGTTGCCTCTATGTTTAAACACCCCCACTGTTTGTTTGAAATTTTGGGGGTGTTTTGTCTAATACCATTTTAGATTATGCTAATATTTAATTATGGATAGTTGTAATGTGATTTTTTTTATAATATCTAATCAAACGTTTAAATTAAATTCGAAAAATGATAAATTAACGAGCATTTAAGGCGATTTTGAAAATTATTAAAAAAAAAACACATTGATTTTAACATTTTGGATGCAGTTTTCCTTCGAGTGTTATTTGGAAAGTTGCATCTGTTTATTGTTAAGTTTGAGTGTCACTAAAATAAGTGAGAAAAGTCTACAAAAATCAATTACCACTAAATAAAATACTTGTTTTTTTTGGAGTTTAATGCAATATGTCAGTTTTTATGATTTTTGTAGATTTTGCATTAATAAATCGAAACGAGATAATGACAAATCGAGTTATATTTAGATACTGTTTTGAACATTATATTTGCTGATTTGTTTCATTTCGATTTATTCAGTTATTTGTAGGGTGATGGCTAAAATGGTGCAGTGCTTGCATTGCGCTATTTTATTAGATATATCGTATACTAAGTTAAGTTAAAGTCGATCGCATGTTACTCGTAAGTAACGGACGATCCGAGTTTGCCTTTTTGATTTACGTTTTATTTTTACGATTGAATTAAAAAGGTATATTGATGAAATAACAGGTATGAGGCGTTAGCGCGTGTTTGGTATTAGTTCGAATGAGGATTTTCTCAAATCTTTTATTCCCGCCTGCGTACGGCGGGCGTTGCATGCTCGGCTTATAGAAGGAAGGATAGGAAAGGGAAGGGAAGGGAAGTATGCTCGCACACAAACTGTTATTTGAGTGAATTTACCTTTCTAAATCAATTTTACTAATTTCGTTATTTTAAGCATCCGTTTCACAGGGTTCCTGATTTGTTGTGCTTTAACATTTTGGGGCTTACACATTCATAATTGTTTCTAAAAATTACCTAATATAATTAAATGATGTGTCAGAGTAAAGTGTTGAATGTTTACTCTGGCATTCCGTAGTGGGACAGGATAGAAATATATAAGTATTTTGTAAAGGGTTTTTACCAGGATTTTTGTGGATTGTCCCGTGTATGAGATTTTGCTGTTTTTTATGCAGCGTCTATTGTTTTTGCGTTGTAGGCTAGATGGTAATTTGTTTTGCTAATCGTCGTACCACCAACACTTTTTGTTTGTTTGTACATTGAGTAGGCTGGCATGTACCTAACCGACATAGTGTTTTGTTCACACTGCATGCATCCGTGTCCTTCGACGCATTCATATCATAGATTTATTTCTCACAAAAAAAAACCGCTTTTTTTGCATTCGCTTGTTAATGAAACAGCAAAATGATTGTTATTAAACCGATCCGATCATCTAACGACAAGAAATCTTGGTAAACATGTTTTAGCTAGATAATTTATCGATAGTTAATATTGTTTTTAAAGGAATGTTCACAAATGTGCTCACTGTTTGGGCGCTATGGCGTCTTCAACAATCACAGTTTTTGTAAGGCTGATGCGTCGGTACTCACGTCGGAAACGCCACCAGCCTTGCAAGAATGAATACGTATATAAAAGCTTTTAAGAAATAAGACAAAAGTGGACAAATATAGACCATGGAAGCTTTTGTATATGGTCCATCGAGTGGCCTCGTATAACCCAAGTCGTACGGCTGCCTATACTGGGCCACTCGGTTTTAGACATGTTACATAAATGACTATACTAATGTTTTCCCCGTAAGGTTCATGAACGTGTGATAATTGTTTTGTTAAAGATGTTCTGCCCGCATGGCCGCACTCGCTCGCGTTTTTCCAGTAACAGGATATAGGTGAGGACCGGCGAGTGCGACCATCGGTAATAGGAATGCATTGTAAATAACATTTGGTAGGTCTGTGCCTACCAAATCATTCGGTCTCCAGTTGCGGGGGTCTGAATTTTTTTTGTGCAAAAAAAAAAAAATTCATGGCAATCGTGCCGCGTTGTATGGACATCGCTTGTCGTTAACACTGGCGCTAGTGAGCGCGTAAATGACGCACTGAGCCTCCGTCGTTTACGCTCGCCACGCTGTAGTGTTGCAAATAATATTTTTTTTTGGTAGATTGTGAATATAGCAACACTGTCGTGGTCACATCACTACGTCACGCGTGAATGCTCGGGCTTGGGTTGCGGAGCGCATTGCGCGGCCTTGTCCGATAGATGGCGTCGCACTGACCATTTCAAATGACACTTTGTACACGTACAGTTAATCCGTTCACAGATCGGAACACATTCGACTTTAAAGAGGGTACCGTGTGACTAATTAATAATGTATGGATAACATAACTTGAATCACTTTTATACGTTCATACGATTAGTATTGATGCATAACTAAGAGCAATTATTGCTTAGTCCCGTGTAGCACCATCGCAACACAACCGAGGCCAACCTTTCCTGTCGTGCATTGTCTTGGCATTTGTCGTGTAGTACGTGTTGCTGTTGACTCAATTACGTTCATTCAATTTTTGATTGAGTTTTTGAATGCGAAAGATTGCATGACTCGTAATTGATAGGTACCCTCGTTAACGTCTTTGTAGTCAGTGCGACGTCCGTTCGGGCTAGCGTGTTGGACGCGAATGGCTAAAGTATCGAGTTGTTGCAGTCACCCCTCCCCTCGGCGCCTACCCCCAACCTCAGCCCCCGCAGGGGCCCTTCTTGCCGGCACCGCCGCATCAGGCTGCGCCGCAATATGGAGGTAACTATCATTATATAAATCAATCTAATTCATAATTATTTCTGTTTCCATCGAACTCGGCTTTCAGAAAACAAATACATTGAAATTTTGGATTACTTACGTTATCCTTATAATATGACGTAAAAATTTATCAATAAGTAAGCTCTGAATTTACTATAATAAATTATTTTTTTATGTAAGATGAAAAATTCCTCCAACCTTTAAATAATATAGATATGATACGTGTGAGTTTTATCTGAGTAATGTGGTCAAGGCGTGCGCCTTGTGTAAAACATTTTTGGACACTCCACCCCTCATATTAATTACAAAATTGACATTTGCTTGCATCCACCCTTGTTTTAAGAGAGTAATTGTTATAGTTACTTCATATGAGCCAACACATGTCTCCCCTTATAAGTATTGCATTGAAATGCTTACATAACAAGCACGTCATTAGCCAAAGGGCTTAAACAAAGGCTATGTACGAATGCCTGCTTTACGCAACTCTGCTCTTGACTTGAGATTCACTAGAATGCGCAAGGGTTTTCTATTTTGTGACAATGTATTTCTTTTAAATTGTTATATAGACCCACTGTATTGTTTATGTATTGAATGCTATCGCGTTCTTTTGTTATATTTTACTAGCGGTCCGCCCCGGCTTCGCCCGTGGCACATAAATTGCCTATAGCCTTCTTCAATAAATAGCTTATGTTATTGAAAGAATTTTTTAAATCGGAACAGTCTTGGGATTAGTGTGTTCAAATAAACAAACAAAATCTTCTAATCTAATGAACGTTCTAAATTTTAACTTATGTTTGTAATTAAGTATCTCATGTAAAAGACTTTATGTCTTAACTAGCTGCGCCCCGCGGTTTCACCCGCGTAAGTCCGTATCCCGTAGGAATGTAGGGATAAAATGTAAGTTATTCCAGTTGTTCATCTATCTACGTACCAAATTTTATTGCAATCGGTTCAGTAGTTTTTGCGTGAAAGAGAAACAAACACACACAGCCTTACAAACTTTCGCATTAAAAGGATATCTCATATTTTATATTTAAAAAAATGAACCAGTGGCGGGTGGTTCGCCCTACGGCGTCGCGTTCGGAGGCGCTGGCGCGGGGGCGGGGGGTGTGTACGCGCCTCCCCCCTACGACCAGCTGCAACACCACCAGGCCATACCCGCGCTGAGCCAGCAGCTACCTGTGAGTTGTATTTTAGGAATAGCTTTAGATACGAGACCTTATGTTTGGTACATTAAGATGATAATATAATTTTTTGTGCTTGAATGAGCCCTGCTCGAAAATATGTTGAGTTCTTTCAAGCTTATAAAAGCATTTACAATGGAAATCTGCATCATATAAAATGAATTAAGCGTAGGCCAAGTGATTGAACACTGATAATGTCAAAGTACCTAATATGGAAGTGCCATTTTATTTAAGTTAAAATAAGACATTGAAATTAATAGGAAATTAGAACTTCCAAGATTGTAAGCCTAGCCATCACATGGCACTGGACAATTAACTGTTAATTGTTAAATTTATTCAATTCGAACCAGAAGAGACGAGGGGAAATTTCATAATATGGCAACTTTTCAGATTTTTCTGAAATCTTGCTTGATCGAAGCTGTAATTTCGTAGCCCATTATCTATTTATTTTGACCATCCATACACGCTTGTAAAAATTCACAACAATAATAATTTTCATGTTTGAACTTATCTCACAACTATATACTTGATATTTCTTCGTTTCCCTTTATATAACAAATGTTTTTCCCGATTCCCACTAGATGTATAGTGGCGCAGCGGCCATGTACGCGGCGGCTGCCGGCTACCCGGGCTACATCGGGTACCCGGTGCAGTACTACCCCTACTACCCCGTGCAGCCCTCCATTCAGCCCCTGAGGCCCACCATCATGATTCCGGTGAGCTCGCTTACTATAACGAGGGTAGATGGTGAAATGTTTGAACTCAACGTCGGGATTCATTTAATTATTTCATCCCGTTTAAAAACCCATTTGGTCATCTTTTGTTTTTGTTATTTAACTTCTGTGTCTTCGTTAATCCTTCTCGCTTACTTTGGTTTCTTAGTCGTTATTTAATAACATGTTATTAATTTATGACCCAGAACGGTTTCGAGGCCGGCGGCCGGTTCGAGGGTCTGGCGCAGACGCTGCTGCCGCCCGCGCCGCCCGCCGTGCCGCCCTCCCCCGCGCACCTCGCCGCCATACAGCCGCACCAAGTGCTGTGAGTGCCCGCCGCCCGACACACCACACACCATACACCACACCGCACACCACACACCACACACCGCACACCACACACCACACACCATGTACACTACACGACGCACACTACACAACACATTCACACCTCACACTTCATACTACACGCTTCACACTACACATAACACACCACGCACTATGCAGTACACCAGACCAGGCTAATATAACATACGAGGAATAAAACATAACACAAGATCAGTTGTGTATCAGTAAGTGGTGCTCTCTACTGTATCCGCCGCAGCTAGCAGCTGCCAAGTTGCTTGTGGATATTTGTTATTTTATTCCACTGAGTTACTATCCAGAAAGTTATTTAAAAAATCCATTCACCGTTAAGCACAATATTATCACATTTAACACACTTACACTACTTGTAAAACACTTAACAGACGTACTCTATTCTAATCAATATTTCTAACTTAAAAGTTTTTAATTATTTTCCAAAAAATATACACAACCAATTGTTTGTAATCTTACAGGTGGCGTTAAGCACGTGATTGGCCGTAACCGGCGGCGCACCGACGACAACTAAACTCGTATACAAGGACACAAGTAATCTCCAACTACCTTCAACGTAGATCAGCAATAATAAAGTTTTCTATCGTTACATTAAACGGAACCTCAGCTAGCTTGAATATAACTAAATAATATCTCAAAGTAAATAAATCGTGAAGATAACTGATGATAATTAGATTGAATAAATCGATGGTAAAGTAAGATATCTTCTTTAAAAACATGTATTTAACTGTATTTTTTACATACAATTATTATGTCCTTACACGAGATTTAGAAATAAATGATAAATGTAAAATATATTTTACATATAAATGAATTATGAAACATTAAAATTGAATGCGCATTCGTCGGTTATACCAGCTTAGCCCGATATTTAACTGTGATTTGTTATTTGCGCGCGTTCGCCATTTGAATGATATGTCTAAAAATTAGTTAAAAGCTCTCTATAATTTAACACTTAATTTTTTGTTTTCGTTAATAAACCAAAAATCGACTATTTACTCAGTTCGAAGTTAAAAATTGATATTTAATTTTTTGTTTTAGCGTATTATGGATTAGTTTCATTAAAGTCCTTTGAATTCACGAAATTCAATTTAACATTCGTTGAATTTAAATGTACAAAATTTTAATTTTCAATGCATTCAAATGGCGCACGTGCTGTAGAACAGATGAGTGACGCCGGGGGCTCACTATAGTATTAGGCGGTTTCGCCTCGAAACTAGCTATAGACCGCGGGTTTGGGTGCTATTTGTGGAAAAAAAATTATAATGCTTTATTAAGACAAAGTGTTGGAATATCATTAAAATTGTCATGATTTCGTATATCCCATTTTTAAGAATTTACTTTAAAAGTGAATTTGTTTGGTTAAAAGACTATTCAGTTTAAAAAATTAATTTTAACCTTTATAAAACAATTTGAAGTATCAGTATTACTGTTTTAATATGTAATCAGCGATCGGTAGGGATGTATTGAATTTGTCTTGAATATATTTATAAGTATAAGAAAGTGATTTTCAAACCTACCCCCTTACAAATTCTGTGCCTTTAGACATATCTTCAATAAAACCTAGTTGTTTTGTAGCTTTAACGTAAGGTAGCTATTCGTAGATTTGCATTGTGTTAAAATTATATTTGATTATGCTTGCGATATTTATGATTAATGTCGTTTTGATAAATCGCATCGAAATAGTTACATCCCTACGCAGGTCTGATTATGACGCACAAAAAGCACAAAAATCCGCGTTTAGTTATATTATAAAGATTTAAACTGGTTGTGCGTGACACGTGCGAGAGGGACGGCTGGTGTGCGAGAGCGAGAGAGAGTGAACGATATTTCCATTGTATTTAATTTGTATCATAAGTACGTTTTGTTGTAGTTGTAAGTTGTTGCGTTGTTCGCGCGATACAAAGATTTTGTATTGCGCGAACATGTTGTTCTATCCTTGCCGTTTTTTTGTATTAAAACTTTGTTAAGGTGCTTTTAGTCGGACAGCAAAACTTACTTATGATTACGAGGACCGTGTAACCTGCGATTGATTTGTTTTTATGATTATTAAACCCGAAATAACGTAACGGGGCCTTATGTTACTCATTTTTGGCCGAAATGACGCGTTTTTGTGTAAAAAATGTAAAGATTAATGCTTTCAACTCGAAATGCAGTATCTGAATTGGACAATTATAATTGCAGTTACGAGTATTAACAGCGATTACACGGATTCCTTAACTACAATGATGGTGAGAGTGTAGAATCTCAATTGTATTGAAATTATTATTTAGTTGTATGGACTGTGTTTAGAGTTTCAGCTAAGACTTTGACAGCTTTATCGTGAAAATATGCATCCAATAACGTGACAATGTTTTCGAGAAAAGCAATGAATAATCCTTGTTTTGAGACGATTTAGTTTCAAACTAAAGTAATACCGAAATACGTGGAAAACTCTAATTTTTCTGCATTTATTTTGAAAAACTATCCCACCTTTGCACAGTCCATAGTTCCAGTCTTATTATTAAAAGAATTCAGTCACAAATACGGTGATGGCACACTGTACCGCTTTTGTACTGGAGTGATTTTAGTATTCAATGAACATTTGTATTCAAGTATTATAACACACAGAGAGCGTTACAGCGTGTCTCACCGGGCCTCTTATATTTTTACTAGTTTGTGGTATTTTTTATTATATTGCATTATTTTTGTTAATCATGTTTTTCCGACGTGTGTGCGATTTTGAAACTTGTTTTAGAATACAAAAATGTATAAGAATGTTTAGATCTGATAGTTGTTTTAAGGAAATTGCGGCAGTAACTGGCCAGCGCATTAGTATCCCGCTTTCGAGGGACCATAGAGTAAATTGTTTTAACGTTCAAAACCCAGATATTGGCCGAGTGATTTTTGTTTAATGCATTCGCTCATCGAAGAATCTCTTACTAAATGCGAATTATATTTGTTTACTTATGTGCAAGTCCTACGGAAATCTGATTAAATTATTTAGACATTTATTTTCGTATATTTTATGATTTATCGTCTGCAGTTGTTGAAGACTGGTTTATCTATTTCGAAATTCCTATAAAAAAAACCTACATTTATAAAATTTTATTGCCACTACATATGTCGGTATCATATATATTAATATAAATGCCTAACATTTGTGTATATTTTGAATAAAATAAAAAGTTTCTTGCATATAAGTAAATGAATATAGAATTTGTTGATTTAAAGTCAGTTGTAAGTAAAAGTGGGTTTTGCTCAATCGTGTGTATCGACTTCGGAGTCACGTGCAATATATAGCATAATTATTATTTTGTTTCCAATAAAATTTACAAAAATACAATGCCTTGTTTTATTTATTTTACCCGCATGCATAATCCTATACTATTATTACAAAACTTGTTTTACGAGTTAATAAAATTGTGTACACCACAATCTTGTACTGCGTGTATTTTTGATGAAGAAGCAGTATAATATGACGTGGTTTATAATGTGTGTCAACGATTATCTAATATATAAAATTCTCGTGTCACAGTTTTAGTTGCCATACTCCTCCAAAACGGCCTGACCGATTTTGATGAAATTTTTTGTGCATATCCGGTAGCTCTGAGAATCGGCTAACATGTTTTTCATACACCTAAATGATAAGAGCAAGGCAGAACAACGTTTGCCGGGTGCAGCTAGTTTTATTATAAAAAAACACCTCCATTTTATTTTTGAAGACCCTATCCCACCACTTAATTAATTACATGTAATTCGTATGTTGGTTGGCGCAATGTACAGAGATTGTCACGATACCATTTTATAACACAAATTTATCTTGTAAGGATATATTATTGTAATGTGTGTTAAAAATGGGATTGGATGTTATTAAAATACAAATTACACAACAAAATACTGATAAATTCTTTATTAAAAACACTGTTACACTTCTGAACGACTGTGTATTAGACAACGCGGCTCTGTTTTTCCTATAATTGTAGAGTTAGGAAATTGTTTGTCACATTTCCTTTCTTCTAAGAATATAATATTGTACTTCAAGAATAAATTTTAACGACCTTTGTTTATAATAGATCGATATCAACAGGTTTCTTTACATATCGATGTCAACACACAATCAGGGTCTGATTCATTCTTCTTCATTAAATTACTTCAATTGGATTAAATAAAAGCAAGATTATTAAATATAAAATAACTTTATAGTGCGATATACAGAACGTTTATTTTGTGTTTTCAAATACAAATTAATATTGTCCAAAAATTTTGACGGAAATAGGAAAAAAACTATTTTATAACGCCACTCCAGTCTGTATTTTTGATTAAATTCGTCCATAGAACTGTATAGCATTTCCGTACAGACCCCATTGTCACTATCATTTCCACGTCCATCCACAACACAAATACACCAACATACATATACGTATATATAATAAGTGTTAGCGTCTGTCCGTCTTGCCGACGCCGCGCTTGCCGGCGAACAGGTGCTTCGGCATCTTGGTACCAATGAACCGGTCGGCCTCGCCCTTCAGACCCATCTTCTTCGTCTTCTTCGATATCGCGACGTGCGCCATTTTCTTTGCGCGCTTTTGCATCTGAAACCAAACGAATATAGCATTAGAGTTATTATATTACAACAAATGAACCTCAATAGAGTTTATGATAAACTATTTTTTAAACTGCAATAGTGCATGAGTTTAACTTTGAATACAATTAAAGACTTTTAAAGTATTGTAAGGCCTGAACCCTCAGAGGAGACCTGTGTACTAACAGTGGAAACATATATGGGCTGATGATGATGATCTGTTAATTATATTGCTTACTTACTTATATAACTTCGAAAAATATTTCTCATGCATAAAACGCTTTCAAAACTACATTTTTTATTATGACAGAAAACGCTCATTGAGCTAATCAAAATAAAAAAGATAAAACAATACGCCCCCTCCCCCTTTCAGTCGCAGTCGGTTCAACCGCCACCGCCCCAACTCACCGCGACATCCTTGACGCCCTGCTCGTCCCGCGCGGGGCGCGACACGGAGCGCGTGCGGCTCGCGCTCGCTTCGGTCCGCATTCGCTTCGCCGGCGCCGAGTGCGAGCGGGACCGCGAGCGGGACGCGAAGTGCGCGCCCTTCGTGTCCGACATGTCCACACCTGCAACACAATGCAATTACTTATATTGGAATTACATTAGATTACAATCTACACTAATATGTACGCTACTTGTGGGAGTCGAGCACGCTTCGGCACGAATTGGGCCAGCTCGCACCGGGGAAGTACCACACCCCCACAGAAAACCGGCGTGAAATAGTGGCATGCCACTGTGTTTCGTACGGTGAGTGGGGGAGCCGGAGGCCTATTTCCTTTTCCTCACCCGTCCCAGTCCATTCCTTCTTTCCTGAATCCGTTCCTTTTCCCTTACCCACTAAAAGCGGGCAGCGCATTCGCAGAGGCACTACCTTTGCGAATGTTCATGGGCGGTGGTGATCGTTTACCATCAGGCGAACCACCAGCTCAGTTGCCCGCTATGACATAAAAAAATTTTATATATATAATTTTATATATTATATATAATTTTATATATATAAAAAAATATTATAAAGAGGAAAACTTTGTTTGTTTGGTTGTAATGAATGGGCTCAAAAACGACTGGACCGATTTTAAAAATTCTAATCGCAATAATTCAGATATTCAACTGGACACCTATAAATCATAAAGCTGAAGAGTTTGTTCGTTTGTTTGTTTGAACGTGCTAATCTCAGGAACTACTGGTCCGTTTTGAATTCTTTCAGTTTTAGATGCCCTACAATAAAAGTATTGAGGGAGAATTTAGGCTTTATATGTACCACGGGCGAAGCCGGGGCGGACAGCTAGTATATAATATATTGATAAATGATATTTCTGTAAATTATCTGTTATCAACTGACGTCATGTGTGTGTGTGTGTGTGTGTGTGCGTGCGTGCGTGTGTGTGTATGCGCGTGCG
>NC_052125.1:148770-162503 GCF_012273895.1 Zerene cesonia | reverse complement strand
TGTGTGTGTGTGTGTGTGTGTATGCGCGTGCGCACTCACCGAGCTGCTCCATCTCGGCGCGCAGGCGCGTGGTGGAGCGGTCGCGGTCGCGCGCGCGCGAGGTGCGCGGCATCACCGGCTTCGTCGACTGCTTCACCAGCCGCGACTCGTCCTTCAGGATCGCCTTCTTGTTGCTGCGGGGGGAGTAGTTTTTTATTATTTTTTGGTTTCCATTAGTTATATATTTGTATGTAAGAACAAATTTATACCAACGATAAGATTTTTCCAATTATTTGCAACATTAACACATTTTCGAAATTCAAGTGGAACAAAGACTAATCTAACGAATGCCGTGGTTTTATGCCAACTCAATCAAATCTCCTACTGGCAATAAACGAATCTTAATAGATGGCACTTTTCCGTTGCACTGGAAAAGGGCGCGGTTGATCCCAATACACAAAAATGGCGATAAAAACGTTGTATCGAATTAAAGGTCCATTTCTTTTCTACGCGCACATAACAAAGTTTTAAAATCGCTGGTTCGACAGAAAATTTACTGGCATGTTAAACATAAACTGCACTCAGAACAAAATGGTTGTTATCTATGCAATCCACTACCACAAATTTAGTTAGTTTTATTGAGGATGTTGCCAGGCTATTTATATATTATATGACGGACAAGATGTCCACGCTATTTAGACGGATTTTAGTAAGGCGTTCGATTTAATCGATTATAATTTATTATAATTTATTACTATGGAAGATTTAGGACCCATGAATATCACTGGTTATTCATGGTATTACACAACGAGCAAACGTGATGCCTACGGGCGTACCTCAGGGATCCCATTTGGGTCCCCTTTTTTATCGTATTTGTAAACGATGTTGGCAATAGCCTAATATGTAATTAATTTTAAAATGTTCGCGGACGATTTAAAATTGTATATCATCTACAAAAAGAATTATACCAGGTCAAAATTGGTGCTCTTGGATTGGAATGATATTAAAGAACGTCGTACCTTTAGCATGTCTATTAAATCTTGAAGAAGTATATAGTATTAGAGATTTAGGAGCCACAGCAGACAGTTCACTCACTTTTAGAGATCATGTGAATCTATACTTAATATTATAAAGCTGAAGAGTTTATTTGTTTGTTTCAACGCGCTAATCTCAGGAACTACTAGTCCGTTTTGAAAATTTCTTTCAGTTTTAAGGAAGGCTTTAGGCTATATAAGTACCACGGGCGAAGTCAGGACGGACAGCTAGTCTAATAATAATTAAATCTCCCAGTCTTGCCAGTTTCATTTCTAGACAGATTAAATCTTTTAAAGACCCATTCGTTGTGATTCCCATTTACAACTGCATTGTTAAAAGTATTTAGGGGTAAAATAGTTGCGTTTGGTCTTCAAGCTATGCTGTACATTCAAATAGATTGAAAAGAATTCAAAAACGATTTTTATATATGTCTTACATTAACAACAATTGCAAAACAAACACATAAAAAAATAAACCAATGAACGATTAAATCAACAAATAAAACAAACTCACCGTATCTGTATCGCCAGCTCGCGGATCTCCTTCATGCTCTGGTCCAGCTCGATCTTGGGAACCGCGTACATCCCACCGGCCTCGCGCAGTTCTTCCTCACGCTCGAGATCGGCTAATTTCTGAACGAACAAACAGTTTTATTAAATCCAATGAAAAGTTAACCGACATTCTTAAAACAAAGGAGGTTCTAGTCAAATCGACTGTTTTTTTTTTTGTTGCTGACTCTGTGGGTTTTTTACCGATTAGCGTGATTCTTTTGGTATTTTATAGGAAATTGTCGTCATTTGGTCCCTGAAAACGAATGAAGTGAAGTACTTCTCTCTAATTTACTATTAAACGTAATAGAACTCATAAGGCTTTGGAATAAGGTTCATTTTTATACAAGATCAAGGTATTCAAGCTACAATGTATATAATTCAACGAAAATAGACTTCATTGAAATGGAAATAAGATTCAATTTCATATAATTTCAATGTATTGAACCCATAAGGTATATAACTAAACAAAAATCGACTCAATCGGTACGGGAATAAGGTTCAATTCTACATAAACTCTGACACGAACCTCGAATATCTCCGGATCTATGTAGTCCGCGATGTTGTGTCCCTCCCAGAACTCCGGTATTGGGTCGTGGCGTTCCTCCTCCGGGATCTCGGCGTAGTTCTTTTGTAAATCTGGTAAATAAAAAAATAAAAAAAATAGTGGACAATATATTATATAATATATATTGAATTAATATAAACTACCCTTATTTTAGATTGGATCAAACTGCTCGTGGTGTGCAAATTTGATTAAAATCGGTTGAGTATTTTAGGAGTCAATAGCGGATAAACGTATGTAATACGTAGTTTATAAATCTTAAGATTATGTTATATACTAGCCGCCCGCCCCGGTTCCGCCGCAGGTTGCAGCTAGTTTTTCAATATATTTATTTGATTTTTTAATTCGGTAGTAATGCAGACACATTAGCTAAATATTTGAAACAAAAAAAAATTTTCGCAAAATCAACTCACCAAGCACATAATCATCGCCCTCTTCAAGCTCAATCTCCCTCTCGAGCTTCCTCTTCCTCCCCTCCACTTTCTCCTTTTTCGCCAACACACTTGGCGGTATCACCGGGGGGCGAGCCTTGCCGTCCCTGGGGGTGGGGACGGCCACGTGCAGGCGGTTCAGGATACCGTCCACCTGTGCGTTATTTGTTTAGATTAGTAAGACCATTGGACCAAGGTGGGATCCTTGAGGGACACCCTGTAAGTTTCTTAGTATTTTTTATCATCATGAGCAGCATAATAATTTTTTGTGCTACGAAAATAACTATGTGAATAATTATGTTGAGTTAGCCTGATGATTGCAATAGCAATCACCTCCCCCCACTTTCAACACTCCCAACCCCGGGTACCTTCTTGGTCCTCATCTTCTCCGTGACCCGGTGGCCGAGCAGCCTCTCGCAGGCTTCCACCTTCAGCTCCTGGACACCTTCTCCGGTGAGGGTCGACGAGCGCATCACCGGCACTGTGCGTAGCTCGGAATTGCCGTCCGCACTGAAATCATGATAAATTATAATATTAAACATTAATCAGAAAGGTTGTTATTTGAAAGATAATTAGAAATTACAGCTTAACACTTCAATTTTATTAATATATGTAAGACCACACAAGAGAAGGTGATATCCATTGTTAGAACACAAGGAACAGAAATATAATTAAAAATGATGGTAAGTGGTTCAACTATATTATGGCGATTTAAAAGAGCTTCCAGATGAAGTCTAAACAAATAAATTAATGTTTGAATTTTGATTTTTCAACTAGTATATTAAGCTTCTGAATTCAAAAAATTTGTCAAATTGTTTTTAAATCAAATTCATTCAAATATATATTTATCTCACTCTCTCTATATATAAATGATGGTAATGTGTAAGAGAGAAATATATATATATATATAGGTATAAGACAGAAAAATACTAACTTAACAATGTTCCCCTTCGCACAAGTCTCTTCCAGCTGCTGTATCAGCTGCCTCTTCTGCTCCGGCAGGTCCTCTGGCTTCACCACGTCTATTTTATTCAGTACCACGATCAGCGGCTTGTTGCTGAAGAGAGGTTTGATGCTCTCGAACAATGATATCTGGAAGGTTATCAACTCAAATGTAAAAAATAGTTTTTTTGTTACATGTAACACAATTTGTTTTAATATACCAGCTACATATATACTCAGTGATTTTTGTTTCTAGTTACATGCTTTTTAAAAATAATTTTGTATTTCCCATGATTACATTAAGAACAATACAAAAGAAAAAAAATAGGCATAAATATAGAGGGTGTACTCCAAGGTTCACCACGGAGCCCAATGCTATTCCTTGCATACATGAGCGGCAACAAACCCACCTGCTCCTCGATGCTATGTCCGCACTGTTCAGACGGATCTATGAAGTACAGCACGGCGGCTCTCAAGTGCGCAAGCGCGGTCACGGCTTGCATCTCGATCACGTTGCGCTCTTCCAATGGATGATCTAGGATACCGGGCGTGTCTATTACCTGAGGAAAACCAATATCGATTCGTATGAGAAATTCATATGTACGGTAATTTAGTAAAGACAATGTCTGATTTTAGCGTGTAATATTTTTATTCCCTTATGTCTTTCTCATGCCTTATGTTTTGGAAGTAGTAGTTTAAAAGTAAACTTGCGAGACAATGATTATCAGATATATAAATCATTTTACTTTGTTACATTGGTTTTTAAATTACTTCACCTATAGACCCGGAGCAAGTAAAGAATTCATGTTGTTTTTTTTTTAATAACCATTTGCATAAAAAACCTCACCTGCCATCTAAGATATTTATAGTCTGTGTGTCCCACATACAAACTCTTGGTTGTGAACGCGTACGGCTGCACCTCTACGTCTGCGCGTGTTATCTGAAATTATAATTCTTATTGGTTTTTAATTAACATATTTAGCTGTATTGTAAAATTGTAAACAACCATGTTGTTTCATCATCATCATCATATATGCGCTGATGATGCTGATGATGAAACACGATTAGTTTACAATCTCGCTAAGGATTCTTTGATGTTGTAATCTTGCGAAATATTGTGATCCCTCGGATACTAGTTATAATTTAATTTGCGTATCATTCTTTTGTAGGTCCATAGATGGTTACATTGTGAAATGGGCATTTGATATGACTGACCCACTATATCGGATGCCCATATCACAATGTTGTACGATAAAAGCTTCCGTTACACACACAACTATGGTATGGAATGGATATGGGCATTTGATATGACTGATCCATCTTATTAGATGGCCATATCACAATGTACGGTTCGTTTTTTTTTAATCTACCACATTAATAGTAACCGACAAATGGTCACCTGTATCTAATCGACATTTGGGAAAAGTGAATTCGAGGAAATGTTTTATCGACAGATTTCAATTTCAAATCTAAAGTAATCACCTGGTTTATAAAACTGGACTTTCCAACGTTGGGGAAGCCGCAGATGATGATGGTTCTGGTGTACGGGTCGATGGATGGCAAACGGGACAGATGTTGCCTCACCTGAAAGCATGTGAGTGTATAATTAATAAAGAATAAAGATTAAAAAATTCAAGTCATTATGCATAAAGATTTTGTTTTTTTTTAAGTCTCCTTTTGACCTGCAACTGCCTCATAGAAGCATTAGGCTGGTTTGTATGAATTAAACTATTGGCATGCATGGTATACGCCCAGTAGCATATCCATATAAATTTTTGGGGTAGACTTAGGTCTACTTTCTACTGTGAAAGGAGGTCCTGAGGAGCTCTCCTTTTTTCTGCAATAATGACTAAAGAAGAACTACACTAAAGACTTTAGAATAAAACTTCACTAACACTAAACTTCTAGAATATATATACACCAGCAGATGAGACAATCGTAGTAGACCTAAGTGCAATGACGATAAAACGGAAACTCCGCTTATAAGCCACGTTTATTCACTCTCGCGCAGAAACCGACACGAGTCAGACAATGAGATATCTGCATTTTGAACTGACTGAGCTTTAAAAACATATTAGTATGCACTGCATATGGTAGTCTGGAAGAGATCGCTACCTAACAATAAGACCGCCATTTGTACATATTTTTATTTTATTGTATGCTCTTTCTGGGTTTTCTCTATCTTCTGTGTGTGCAATAAAGTATTAAATATACAGGTAAATAAAATAATTAGTGTAAGTGAATCAAGATGATTTGCTTTAAGGTGGCCCAATTGCTTGCTCTGACATTACATCACTACACAGTATAAAGCAAAGTCGATTCCCGTGTCTTTAGGTATCTATGCTGTAATCTTTAAAACCATGCAACTGATTTTGATGGGGTTTGTTTAAATGTAGAAGGCTTATATGTACAATAACATCTTTTTAACTACTCCGAATGTTATGTGTGCGAAGCTGGGCATAAGCTAACAATAATAATAAAATAACTCACTTGTTCAAGGTAAGTCAGGTTAGCGGCCTGCCTCTTCATGATGGTGGCCATGCGACCCAGCGCTGCTCTCTTCAACTGCTTGCAGCGGTAGAGCGAGTCACCAAACTTAAGAAGACGCACATAGTCCTTGGCTACACTGGAATTGGCAACATTTCATAATTTTAAGTGTCTTATTTTTACTTTTTTACTTTAAGATATTGAGTTTTATTTCATACATTTTTTTTGAGTTCACTTTACTGTATATGTAAATCAACACAATTTCTTTGTTTTAAATGATTTTCTTTTAATATATGCAAGAAAATTACTACAAAAACAAAAAAAAATCCAACTGCTAACTATCTGAAAAGTTCAAAGAATTTCAGCACCAAATATAGTCGTTTTAATCCGTATCTTATATATGGATATAGTTTTAACCTTATTTAGTTACTAGCGGGTAACCCCGCTTCTATAGCCTTCCTCAATAAATGGGCATCTAACACTGAAAGAATTTTTTCAAATTGGACCAAAAGTGCATTCAAACAAACAAACAAACAAACTTTTCAGCTTTATAGTATTAGTATAGATAATCCTTATCAAAACCAGATAGCCTTTAACTCAACTCTGCCTTTCTCGAGTTACATATGGTGTAAATGACATGATCTTCTCTCATATATAGGAAGATATATTATGCTCACTTGTCAATCAGATGCCTGGCCGTGTTCAACTGTCCCAAACCAAGCTTGTAGTGGTCCTTATCATACAATACATTCATCAAATCGGCGTAGAACGGGTGCACATCGTCCAGTTTCGGAAATTCCTGTAAATTAGGAAAAAAAGCTATCTCACTTTACTGTAATTTAAATATCATGCTCTTTAAGTACTTGTTATTATACAACAGAATTGTGCAAAGTGAATGAATAATAGTAAGTTTTATTACCTACTACGTTCTATTATATCTTTTATGTCTATTTCATTTATCGATGTCATAAATCCCTCACAAGAGGCCAGTGTCTATTTTATGGGAATATAATTATATGGGCTAATGATGACGATGATATTGCAACATATTGTACTGAATATTTATTGAATCTATATTGTATCGAGTATGTTATCAAAATAAAAATACCATACCTGGATTATCCGCGAAAGTCTGTCGTGAAAGTTTTGTTGTGTAAACTTCACTTTTCTCATATAAAATGCACGGATCCTTGTTATTTTGTAGTGTTTATGTACTACAGTCGGTGTTTTCCTTTGTGTTTTAGATAGAATTATATCAATAAAGTCCTGGAATAAATAAAATATGGTTTTAAGAGGTTATGTTTGTAATTTATTAATAATAAATTAAATATGTAAAAAGCACGGCACTTACCTTAGCCGTGGGGACCACGGCTATTTTTTTAAAGTTATACAAACTCATTTTTGATTATTTTGTAGTTATTTTATATGTAAATAACTACTACACGAGACCAACACGTAAACACGTGAGGAACTCGCATGAAAAAGGATTCTGTCATTAAAGTTATGACATCAATTGTCATTGCGTTTCGTTTTTCAAAAGTAGTTTTCAAACGTAGTATAATGATATACAAAAAAAACTACCAATATAATATTAAAATGATGACCGAGCTCCGATGAAGATATTATTGTTATTTATGTTAAATGTTACATTTGAACTTATTATTTTGACTTTGCTTTTTCTTGAATGGATCAAATCTTACCTTTGTAAATTATTGACATTTTAAATTTGACAATAACCTGAAGTTAGAGTTTTGTCCCGGCATCATTGCCCGCAGCGAATTGCGGAGGTTAATAAAGTTTCATAAAATATGAAGAAATTTATACGTTAAAAACATAGAACTATAATATCAAATATTACTGAATTATATATAATATTCATTAACAACTTTATTAAACGAATTGCCGGTAAGTTAATCAATAAATTGCATCATGTTTCATTTGTTTTTCATACCGTGTAAAAGGATCGATTTAACTCATTACGACATCGCCTAGGAAAAATAAATCGCTTGTTATCGTCGCTATTACAGTGAAAACTATGTTTGCAGGCAAGAAGTGATAAAAATGTATGCACGAATCGGTACTTATGGCTGGAATGGATTGCAAAGAAAACTTAATTTATCTAGTCCAAAAAGATACAGCAATGGGATCTTGAAAAAGAAGGAGAATTACTCGAAAAGTTTGCAGCCCGGTAAAGTGTATCATGGATTTATGTGTACAGATGTTGAACCAATCAAAGAATATAATATGACTGCTTATTTTTTAACCCATGAGAAAACTAAGACTGAATACTTGCATTTGGAAAGAGATGATGCTAACAATGTTTTCTCTGTTGGCTTCCGAACCACACCCAAAGACTCAATGGGCACACCTCATATATTAGAACATACAGTGTTATGCGGCTCAGAGAAATACCCGGTGCGGGATCCTTTTTTCAAAATGCTCAATAGATCTCTTGCTACATTTATGAATGCATTAACTGGCCCAGATTACACATTCTATCCATTCTCCTCTCAAAACGAAATAGATTATAGAAATCTACAAAAGGTGTACTTAGATGCTGTGTTTAAGCCTAATTTAGAAAGACTAGATTTCCTACAAGAAGGCTGGAGGCTTGAACATGAGAAATTAGAGGATAAGTCATCTGAATTAGTGTTTAAAGGTGTTGTTTATAATGAAATGAAGGGGGCATTCTCTGAAACAAGCTCGCTGTTTGGCCAAAGGTTCATAAACACAATCCTACCTCAAGGCACATATGGTTATGTGTCTGGCGGAGACCCATTGTGCATACCTGAACTGACACATGAACATTTAAAAAATTTCCACGCCACATTCTACCACCCAAGTAACGCTAGGATTTACTCCTACGGCAACTTCCCACTGGAGCATAACTTGAAATTTGTAAACGATACATACCTTTGCAAGTATTCCTATTTAGACCCTAAAAATACAGTTGTTCTGCCTCAAGAAAGATGGAATGCTTTGAAAAGGGCTTCCACACCATGCAGAGTAGATCAATATGGTGGGCCAATTGAGAAACAAAATCAAATAGCCATAGGTTATGTTATGTCAGACATCACAAATGTGTACGAAACATTCATGATGACTGCTCTGGCTGAACTAATGATTATTGGCCCCAATTCTGCCTTCTATAAGAGCTTGATTGAGAAGAATATATCTGGTGGCTATAATTCTTTGACCGGTTACGATAATCAAATACGAGACACATTGTTTGTCGTAGGCTTAAAAGACGTGGAGAAATCGAATTTTGATGTGATTGAAAAACTCGCTAATCAAACGATAGAAGAGATTCACAAGAAAGGCTTTGAGAAAAATCATATTGAAAGTGTTTTACATGGTTTCGAGTTATCAATCAAGCATCAAACCCCCAGATTTGGGCTCAATGTACTTTTCAATTTGATGCCATTATGGAATCACAATGGCCCAATGCTTAAAGCATTAAAAGTTAACGAATTATTGGATAATTTAAAGGCGAATTTGATGAATCCACAGTATGTCAAAGATATCATTGAAAAGTACTTCATTGCAAATAATCACAAACTGATAATGACAATGGAACCAGATCCTAAGTTTGACGATATTTTTAACGAGGCTGAAGCAAAATTACTTAAATCGAAAGTTAAAGAACTCACACCAGAGAAGAGAGCAGAAATATACAAAGATGGATTAGAACTGTCACAAGCACAAAAGAAAGTACAGAATTTGGATGTGTTACCGTGTTTAAAAATCAATGAAATAGCTCTTAGCAAGACGGCTCCGACCTTAAAGCATACAGTTTGTGGCACTATTCCATTGCAATTATGCGAAGCGAATACGAACGGTGTGACGTATTTAAAAGGTGTCCTCGGAACGGAATCGTTGAACGAAAAGCAGAAACCACTGCTACCATTCTTCACTTATGTTCTTGGCAAATTTGATACGAAATCGTACAATTATCGTGATTTCGATAAATACGTTAGCAAAACTACTTCAGGCTTGAGCTTCGTCACACACGTAACCGAACATATCGACTTACAAGAACAATATGAACAAGGAATGTTGATTAGCAGCCATTGCCTTGATGAGAATGTGCCTAAAATGTTGGATATATGGACAGAAATATTGGACGGGCCGAGATTTGATAACAAGGAACGCATGTCCATGCTACTGAATAACTACTGTTCTTCCTTGACAAATGGCATTATTGACAGCGGTCACACATACGCAATGCAAGCGGCGCGCTCGCTAATATCGTCTGCGGATGAGTGCAAGGAAAGTCTTCAAGGTATCAAGCATATTATGGACATGCAAGAAATTCAAAAGACACATAAAATAGAAGATGTACAATCTATTGTTCAAGAAATCAGTAAAGAAGTACTGAGAGGCAGTAATTTGAGAGGCGCCTTCCATTATTCCAATGTAAACGACAGCTTACATGAAGAAATCGACAGATTTTGCGTAAATTTGTGTAGAAACGAAGACTGTAAGGATGTGAATAGAATCAATTTCACAGATTCGAAAACGCAGCCTAAAGAAAGTCGCGGTTTGCACATCTCTATGAATATTCCAGTGAATTACTGCGCCAAAGTTATCCCAACGGTTCGATACACGCATCCAGATTATCCTAAATTAAGGGTATTTTCACGATTTATAACATCTAAGTACCTACATCCCGTTGTAAGGGAACAGAACGGAGCATACGGCGGTGGTGCTATGTTAACCATGGATGGTGTTTTCAACTTCTACTCATATAGAGATCCGAATTCGCGTCTTACGATGGATGTCTACGATCAAACATCGGACTGGATGGACGCAAACACGGGCTTGGTTGATGACCAGAATCTCTTTGAAGCGAAGCTATCTATTCTCCAACAAATGGATGCACCAGTCGCGGAGTACATGAAGGGTGTGGAACTGTTCCTATACGGACTCTCTTACGATATTTGGAAAACGCAACGGGAACGAGTTTTAGCTGTCACTAAAGAGGATTTATTAGAAGTCTGTCAAAAGTATTTGACAGTTGACAAATGGGCGGGAAAGTGTGTTATCGGTGAAGGCGCTTCCCAACAGTTATATAAGGATACAGAGTCTTGGGAAAAACTTTGCGGCCCTCAAGAATAAACAGCTTCTGCAATGGAAATAAGACCCATCTAGAATATTAAGCTTATAGCTTATGTAGGGGTCATGCAACGAGACCTGAGAAAGTTAGGTCAATGAAGAAAATGGGCCTTTACTGTGCGATTAATAGGCGCTATTTTTACATGCATTCGTAATTCAGATTGTCGACCGATGAAGTGGAAATTGTCCTCTCTGTTTGTTATTACATTATATTTATGTCCAAGTTAGAAATATATAATATAGTTTAATTATTTGTTTCATTTATATGTCTAAATTGTTAGTGGGTAGTTTGAGTTACCTTTAATGTCCCACAAATAATTGAAAATAATTAATGATTTAATGTTTTTATGTCTACCAAATGGTAATTTTGCCTTTCTGTGTATGACAGGCCATACATGAAAACAATAGTTCTAGAAATTTACTTTATTAATAGAATCCGTTTTATATACATTATTGTATCATACTTAACAATGTGAATATCAATTTATGGCTTGTGCGCACTTGCATGCACTAATCCAAATGCTGATAAGTAAGGAACACGGAAGCCCATACCTTTTTCTATCCTTCTACCTTTTCCAATCCCTTTTATTTCCTTCAATCATTTTCTTATCTCTATCCAGTAAAGTTGGCAATCTAACCACTAACCACTATAGATATTTGAGCGGTGCTAGTCTCTTACCAGCTATCCACCAGCTCCTTTACCAACTGTCACATAATGTAATATAAACCTACTTACTTATCCAAGCAATTCAATCAGAACAAAGGGCAATGCATATCGCATGAAAACATTTTAAAGTGAGTGACGCATGTTACGTTATTTTAAACATTTTGTTTAGAAAATGACTAGGACATTTCTTTTTCAGCCTCAAAATGAGCTTACCAGTAATTTTCCAAGACCCAGAAGAGTATTTCGACGAATGCTTCCAATTTTTCATCGAATATGACTATCTTTACAATTTCCCAAACACGCATTTACTAATAAATGATACTTTAAACCACATTGATTTAAATGGATTGGAGGATATTGATATGTTTGATAGAAATTTCGATCCGTTGAAATGTCAACTCAATGACTATTTGAATAAATTCATACAAAAGTTGACCAGGTTAGGAAATGAATGCGCAAAGTTCAAAGAAGACGAGGATTTAGACATGTACGTGGAGGCGCCGCTTGGGCCAAAAAAGAAACACGAAATTATGTATTTAGCTAAGGAGATAGGAGCAGCTTGTAAAGAGGTAGGCTGTCAAACGGTGGTTGACTTTGGATCTGGATTGGTGAGTAATACACTAGCGGTTTATACCAGGTTCTCCCACGGTAAATAAATAACCCACTAGTTCTCAGTGGCGACTTCACCGCGTAGTCAAAGATAAACTCTTATAGTATCTGTTCCCGTAGGATTTCCAGTATAAAACCTATCATTTCTCAGTCACGAGCTATCTGTTCTCTATTCGACTGCTTTTTTTTATGTCTGATACCTCATTACCTTTTACTGAGTTCATAATTGAGATGATTGTTTGAAGGCTGTTGCCGTCCGAGTCCCATTTAAATTTACTCTAGTTCTGACAATTTAAAGGCGGTTTCGCTTTTTGTTATAATAATTACTCATCTTTTTTCAGGGATATCTAGATCAGCAAATTTTTATCACGAATAATTTTAATGTTTTGGGCCTGGAGTGTAACGAAAACCATTACGTCGCAGCGAAGAAGCGCCAGCGGCAATATTATTTAAATTCCGTTGATCATGTCAAATATATTAAGCACACAGTTACTGAAGACTCGCATGAGCAAATCGTGGAATATATTCGTGATAAATTTTCAAAGAGGCAAACCTTCTGCGTGGCCGGTTTACACGCATGTGCGGATTTAACGGTTGACGCCGTTAATTTGTTTTTGAAAATGGAAGATGCTCGCGCCATTGTTATTATGCCGTGTTGCTATCATAAAATAATAGAAAGTGGGAATGGTAGATTCAAGAATTTTCCGTTGAGTGAATGTTTGAAAGGTATCTACGAAAAATATTCGGGTTATAAATATCTGCAGAAGCCGTTTTTAAGACTAGCCGCGCAACCGCCAAATATAACTGAAGAAAATATGGAAGATTTGGTGTTTTCGTTATTGGCGCGAGCGACATTACAAGTTTATGCAAGCCAGCGTACGTATCTTAAAATTTGTATTTTTGTTTTTAATGTTTACTAGCTGCGCCCCGCAGTTTTACTCCCATAAGTCTGTATCCCGAAGGAATATCGGGATAAAAAGTTGCCTATTTGTTATTCCAGTTGTCCAGCTATCCCCGTACCAAATTTCGTTGCAATCGGTTCAGTAGTTTTTGCGTGAAAGAGTAACAAACATACACACATCCTTACAAACTTTCGCATTTATAATTTCGTAGGAAGTAGGATAGGATAGTATAGGATGTGTGCTTTTGTTCATTCCTTTATGTATCTCAAAGCAAAGGAGGTATACAGTATCCTATAAGGTAACTGATTACTAAGTGAGTAATTACCTATAAGAAGATGATTTTTGTAATAACAAATCCTAATGTACAGTGTCTGTATCTGTTATGATATATATATATACTAGCTGCACCCGGCAAACGCTGTTCTGCCTTACTCTTATTATTTAGGGGTATGA
>NC_052125.1:115223-147770 GCF_012273895.1 Zerene cesonia | reverse complement strand
AAAAAATACATAGAAGAATATTTTATCATGTTTCAGATAATTGCCTTTTAAAACGCAAGAAAAGGAAAGCGGTAAGACTCAAATCAAAGCACAACGACTTCGATGCGTATATAGAAGAGGCAGTAGACAATGGATTCTTTCTTATTCGCAATTCTGAAGATGAACATGATAACTCTGTGCCAGTTTTCGTCCCTTCAGAGCTGTCAAAAATTTGGCGCCAAATCTCGGATGTGACGTTTATGAAAACGGCCGTATTTATTTTTTTGCAAAACCACATGCAACCGATATTCGAAAATTTTGTTTTGTACGACAGATTGTTGTATTTAAAAGAAAATGGCATAGAGAAATGTGAAATTAAACGAATCGTCGATGAACGAATATCACCGAGATGTTCTGCACTGATAGCTAAAAAGTAAAACAATATATTGTCAAATATATATACAGATATCCACCTTTGGAATATCTTCACATTACTAAGCCATTCCTTGTACAAAAATGTTCAAAAGTTAATCTACCTTTACTCTAAAATTCTTCAAAATGAGCTCAGTTTTTGTGCACTAACTGGTTAACTGCACACATAACTGATGAATTTGATCGTTTTAATTTCTATTTCATGTTAACTTCAGATGGTCATAGTTTTAAGGTGTTATAAAAAATAATAGAATCAAACAAAGGGCCAAAACTAGTCAAAGATAATAAAGTATTATGATTAAGCAGTTATCTGATCATTACAGCTTATAACAAAGTTGCTTTTCGCCGAGTCTGTCTTTATGCTGAGATGCTTAAAATTACGCATCAAAATTTGATTAGATTTTTTTAATAGATAGTGTTTCAAGAGGAAGGTATATTTGTATAATAATATAGAAAAGGAAGGGGGAAGGAAGGTCCTGCACAAAATTGAAAATGAGTGATGTGACATTAGGGGAAGAGTCATCAAAATCATCAGCCTAAAAATCATCCGAAAATTTATGGACGGCCGCTTAACATGGTGTTAAAAGTGCATGTTTTTTCAAGTTTTCATATAATTTTTTTTCAAACCATAATTGGAAATAAAACCCAATATAATCACACATAATTTATTAAAAATAATGTCTTTATACAAATATTATCTACATAATACATAGTGTACAAAATTTGTGATGTTCAAACAATTTCATTGCACGTGTTTTTAAATATATTACAATTTATTAATACTTGTAATTATTGCTTCATAAGGTCCTTTGAAACTAGCTGTGTTTCGAGGTGTCTTCCAGAAAATCACAGACAACAAACACATTCCCTATAATAAATAGTAATAAATTTATAAGTAAGGATTCTAAATACACCCGCTTCTTAATAAAATATGCAATTTTGAATGATTGAAGAAGCCACATCGAATAAAAATGAAACAATGATGTAATTTCATTATCTGGCATATTAAGAATGAATTCCAATGAACTTACTAGAACCCCCACTGCGAATTATACGTACCTACTTATAAAATTTTATTACATAATTATTGGAAAAAAAATCTTTACATGAATACTAATATTCTTTGTCAGTCTCATTCTTTATAACCAATATTCTAGAACAGATTATTTCGAAGGAATATTTGTAAGGAAACTGTAAAATAACTGAATAATAACTGGCTGGCCAAAATTCTGATTTCTTATAAAAGTTTATGATGAATTTCTCTTAGCTATGGTTGAAAATTAAAAATGGATTAATAGATTACTTTATTTTCATATATCTTGTATTTATTATGAATGTAATTTAATATGTAAATAAATGAATAAAACATTGTTTTGATATCAACGAGTTTACTTCATTTTGTGCTCCATTAATAATATTTTATAATGATGCAGAATTAATTAAAGGAATTAAAATAATTTAAAAAAAACATTAAAATTTAGTTTCAATACATTTGTCATTTTATAATAGATTTTTATCATAATCATAGTGATCTTAGTCTATAAAGTCTAACTTAATCTTCCAGGCAAGTTTTGGCTGAAGACCTTTTTATTAATTAGCCATCCAATAAATAACACAATAAATAAATAATAATATGAAAACTTGGCAATTTTGCTTTCTACCCGACTGCGACAGAAGGGCATTTTGTTTTAATACTAATACTTATCATTACTTGTGAAATACTTTCAAATTAATAATTTATGTTTACGAGTGATTTCAAAACAAGCAAACCCAATGAAATAACACTATTTCGGACCTGAAATATGTGCTTACAAATTAAACAAATCACTTTATTAATGTGCTAATATATTGCGTTTTGGTTTGCAGCAAACTAATTTGAACCATATCACTCATGACACTAAAGGCCACTTTTGTGCACTCCAACCTCACCTATGAATCTTTCAACACCTTTTTCTTCCCCCGTTTCCCGGGTATCATAACTTTCGTCTTCCACTCCTCCATATTATCGTCCTGGAGCTGCACCAACTCACCAGTCTGCGGATTGATGGGGAACACACCCTCCGGAGTGATTTTTTTCTTGGACGTATCCATACCGTGCCGTCTCTTCATATGTTTATTGAAGTTCGACCAATTCGTGAACTTCATGCCGCACTGCTCACATGCGTACGGCTTGTCGCCGGTGTGCTGGCGCTCGTGGTTCTTCAAAATCTGCTTGAACCTGAACGCTTTGTTGCAGTACTTGCATACGTGGGGCATGGAGTCTGTGTGAATTATTTTATGTGCATTTAATTGGTACTGCAGGCGGAAACATCTGCCGCACTGTTCACAGGAAAACGGCTTAACGCCCGTGTGCATTTCGACGTGGCGTCTCAGCATGTTTGGGAACAGAAACGACTTGTTGCAGATCTTGCAAATGTGCGGACGGACTTGATCGTGGGCCATTATGTGTGACGTGAGGGTTCCCTTCTTGTAGAAGGTCTTCCCGCAGCGATCGCATGTGTAATCTTTCTTCCTATTCTGCGTGTGTATGGACTGGTGATCTCGCAGACTGTTAGGTGTCTTGTATACTTTATTACACAGCTTGCAAGTCAATTCTTCTATTGTTAATGGTGCACCGCGTTTCCTGTTTCGTTTACGTTTTGGTTTGATCGGCTCGAACTCTTCCAAGTGATCTTGTAGCGAGTGCTTGTTGAATATCTCTCCGCAGAGGTGGCAGGGCAGTTGGTCGTCTTTGAAATGTTGCCTGATGTGTGAATCGAGCAATTCTTCATCGAATACTTCGTCACAGTATTCACAGCGCTTTCTGGAATTAATGGTATGTCATTTTATATTACGAAAAATAGAAGATGTGATTAGCACAATCAAAGTTTAAATAAAATTATGTGGAGGTTGTGCTTTTTTCAGTGACTGTTTATTGTATTCATCATAATTATTTCAACCAATTTTAATATGAAAGAACTAAGCAACATTTCAATGGAACCATATGAGAAGCAACAGCTTTGAATAAAAAATATCATCAAAGTCAATTCACCATGTCAAAAGCTCTAGGATAAGATAACCAGAAAAAAAAATCACTTGAATTGACAATATTTTTGTGAAGTTATCTGAAAAGAACTATGGAGGGCTGGTTCTTTTAAATCCACTAGCAAGTACATAAATGTTGTTAATGTTATTAAGTAGCAGTTACATTGGGATCCACTATTGTCCATTTATCAATGCAAGTAAATATGAAATAAAAAAAACAACTAAAATACAATATAATAACACATATAAATGAGTCTAATAGAGACGTGTTAGTGGTATTTAAATGGACTATGAATTCACTCACCTTAATTTTCGTTTATGTTTCCTAACATGATTGATGAACAGATCAAAATTGCTACAATCATAATTTTTGCAATACACACAAGTGAATGCGTTACATCTGCCGTGTGTGACCCTACTGTGCAACCTCAGAGTTGTTATGTCTAGAAACTCTATGTTACAGTAAGCACAAGTCCATGGATAATTGCTCCATTTTGATACAGATTTCTTTAAATTACTCTCCTCATTTGCGTATATCGTCATTTCTGGTATATTCCGGATCGCCGCGTCGAAAATATCCTGTACGTTTATGTCATCGTTCATTTCGTCTTTTGGCTCTTTCTTTACGTCTATCTTTTTAATGTCTAACATGTTCTGTTCTAGAAAATTCTCCGCTTTAACCTCCGTATCGTCTAATAGGTCGTCGTAGGCCCTATCATCGTCCGATACGTATTCATCTCTGTTAAATAAACTCGATAAAACATTTTGCGCTCGCATGACTGTGTTCAAAAATTCATAAGCTTTGTCGAGAGCGTCGTAACATATGAAACATATTGTTTTTGGTAAACCGTTGCTGTTTATTAAATCCACATAGATAGCGTTTAAAAATGATAATTTTTTATGTACTTCTTGGCTCTTGCTTTCTTCGTTTAGGTTTAGCATTTTATCGCTATTCTTCTGCTCTGCACAGAACCGGCAATACGTATTTAGTCTTTCCATTGTGAATGCTTTGTTAGATAATTTAATTACTCCAGTTTTTATTAAATAATCATGTTTTTAATAAATTAAGTAAAATTGTTGCAAAACAAACCATCACCATAACTTTTTTGACAAGTTGACAAGCTTTTAAAAGTTGTTATGTCAATTGTACATGACATTTGTAATACAGAGTAAATATACGTCACAGAGTTCAGAGAAAAGAGTAGTGAGGTCCTTTTTGCCGATTAACTGAGATAAAGTAGCTTATATCAACATCTATAGTCTATACCCACCTAATTTATCTTTGTCTACCCCCCATACCACCAGATACAAAAATCATATCGTAAAGTCGCTCCGTTGCGATGTGAAACAAGATAAAAGAAAAAAAAAAACACAGATCCGCTTTTGTTATATATTAGGGATGAGAATAAATAGAATACCTACATAATTACATAACTCTAAACATCCATCTAATATATACTAAACTGAAACATATATAACTTTAACTATCACAACGGAAACTCGGATAAATCTCATGACTAAATAACGTTGATGTTATGTTAAAACTTACAATTTCAGTAAAAAAATAACCCCAAAAACCTATTTAAACTCAAATTAACTCCCAATTTTCAGATGAGTGGGATGTTTTGTAAAGTCTTCATTATTATTTTTTGCTCTAATTTGACTTCCGTTGTAGTAATCTATTTAATATATTTACTATTATATCCTAAACATTTAGATTAAAAATGGAGAAACCTCTTGAATCTTATAAAGTAAAAGAAAATAATTAGTCTTATTTTATTTAAATTTTAGTAATGATCTGTAGTAGTAATAACTATTTCAAATTATTATCTAGTAGGGGACCAACGTTTTATTTGTATGTGTATATTGTATGGTTGAAAAATAAACTTACTTTTAGTTTATTTATTTTTTTTTATCAAGACGATCTTTTTTCTGTTTTGGCGGGCAATTGATCTGGTGGTAGGGAACCGATTTGATAAGATATGGTAGGCTATCATCACCGCCCATGAACATTCGCAGAGCTAATGAACACTTATGAATAACACGAAAAGTAATAAACAGCTTATGAATTTAATTTCTGTCTAATTGTTATAGTGTATTTTATGGACAGCAATTCTTTTAGTAACTATGAAGTTTCGTGCCGATACTTCTCGGTAGAAAGGTCCTTCCAAATCGGTAGTAGCTTCATAAATATCTATTCATAAACTCATGTAAAAGTTATAATAAATAGCTTTTTATTAACCTTTGAGTTTGAGTAACAAACATAATACAAATTGAGTTGTCTTTTCATAGCTGCATTTCTTTTTAAGTGAACCGAAAATAAAACAGTAATTACAACTATATATTTATTAAATCTTTATACATACTCTGTATAGATACATATTATATAATATAAATAACATTTAATTGGATAATATTGCACAATTCCACAAATATAATATAATTTTAGCTGATTTATACAAAATACTAGAATACGATAGCTACTATGTTTCGTTCGGTGAGTGGGCGAGCTGGAATCCTGTAACCTTTTCCTCCCTCTTCCCAGTTCATTCCCTTATTCTCGTCATTAATTCTTTCCTTATCTCTCCCCTAAAAATTGGCTGTAGTGACCCTACCTTTCAGTTAATGATGACCGCTTACTATAAGGCGAACCAACAGCCCCTTGCCCACTATAGGATAAAAAAACGCATACCGACATACTTATAACAAATGAAGTTTATATCGAAATGATATAATAAATATGTTTATTATATATACCACTTTATACTACAATAACATAAATAACATTTTTTTTAACAAGAACAGCTTGGCATATTTTTTTTTAGATTCCGTTGACCATTAAATTACATGAAAGGAAGACAGTTTCATTACAGGATTGAAATTCGAAGAATGAAACAAAAAAGTAAAAAAAACGAATGGGCATAGTAAAGACAGTATAATAAATAGATAGGTACTATACTGTATAAGGTTGCTACAACAATATGTATAATGTTGTAATGAATGAACATATTTTAGCAACAATTTTCTATTTAAACGTTTCCTTTGTGTGTTACGTAATTCATTTTTAAACTGGGTGCGTGCGTGTGTGGGGATGTGTGTTTGTGTTTGCTTTATTGTTGTATTTTTTTTCGAGTGCCTAATAAAAGCTTAAACAATTTTAAAATGGCTAACTTCTAAAATACAACATTCAATACAACTACGTTATAGTAATGATATAATTTTATAATATAACAATAAATTATTAAACATTTAATTATTATTTACATTAATAACTTAACTAATGGAAGACCTTTGTGATATTGTTTGTTGCGATATTTCTTGGTTTTTGTTAAACTACACTTAGATTAAATCCTTAGAATAATCTCTAAACACTATTTTTTATTATTTATTTCGCCTTATTACTTAGGCATGTACAATGCTTATACACTTGACAATATTTACAAATTGTATTCTATATTTCTTTCAAATTACATAATTAGACATTTAAAAGACATATTAATATTGATTTTAGATAATTGAACGGCGCCCTCTAATAAAAATGCGTGGCAAAAAAGTTTATAAATAGAATAGTGATTTAAATTTGGTTTATAATATCTATGACTATTATTTTCGAAAAAAAAAAATTTTCTCTATTCGACCTCTCATAAATGTACTGAATACTGAATTCAATTACTTGACACTGGCAAATAGACATAATTATTATCTTCTTGCTACGAAGAGAAAAAAGGTTTCTATTCGAAAAAGTGCACTGCGTTTCCGGACATTAAATTTTTATTTTATTGTTGTAACTAACTATCTTTTTTAAGACGAGGTGACGCGAAGGAATTCGTATGTGTTTAAGAAGTTTTCTTTTAATCATTATTGTTTTAAACAATAAACTAAATTGCCTTCATACTGTCAGAACTAAACCAAATATGAATGGAATTACTTCACGCTTTACGCACGAGTTACTTCAGCTTTCAAATTAAAATAGAATCGTCAGATATGACACGAACAATTCAAATTAATTTGTGTTTATCAAAGTCTTAATTAGTAAGGCCATTCTATTTAACAGTTTAGTTTTAAACTGACTACTGAGTGTGAGATGTGAAGATTAAAAAAAATAGATTTTTAAATAATACTTAGCTTTTAAAGTAACTAATTAGTGATCTAGGACCTATCCTTAGATGGTAGCCCTGGAATCAACTTCGCTTTTTAACCTGTATGTTTGTAACCTCTCATTTTGATTTTACTTTTTTTTGGTTTATTTTTTTTATTTCGAATCACATTAAACGATCACATTGAATTCAAACTTTGTACACTTATGGTGAAAATAAAATAATATTGTGAGTGAAGCGTGTTTTTTTAAACTTAATTAATATTTGAAGTAATAAAGGTAATAGAAGAAAGGAAATTGGGTGTCTGCAGTGTGCAGAAAGACGATGTAAGTAAAATATTTGTTTTTTTTTATTTCCTTCTTTTTAATTTAAATTGATATACCATTAACGCGAAAATTTTAATTTTTTTTTTAATTCATAAATTATTTCGCGCTTTCTTGCGCTGGTGGGTGCGGGATCCGGGGTCCCTTCGCCCCGCCAAGTTACGCCACTGCTTCGCATAATATAATATATTATATTTATTACAAAATAGTCTTTTAACTAATGCCTATATTCAAATAAGTAGATTAACTATGGGTAAATACTGTTTAGGTAGGAATAGACCTTAACAACACGGAAGCCTCAATATATATATAAAATATAATTTGTTCTAGGCCTATGCCTACATTACTTAACAATACCACAGATAATACAACACTATAGCATTAGTTTGAAAAAGGTATTTTTATTATTTCGTGTAAAACAATTGAATGTATTTTGATAAAATTAGGCACATAGACAGTTTTTAGTTAGGGTTATTTTTTTTTGATTTTTCAAGGATATCATTACGAGGCGTTATGGTATCGTGTAAATTAGTCTAACATTAACTATGTTTTTACACTTAATTACCATCTTAATCATCTACGTTTAAACAACGTTTACAAATTACAAATTTACGGAAAATTTCGTTCTAACAACACCGTTCTAGCCAACTACTGACACGAATTTTTAAATTGAAAACTTTAGGGAGTCAAAATAATTACTCATTGAACTTAATTTTGAAGTGACAAGATTTCGTGATAAATAAACATAATTTCAAGCTAAAAAAATGGCTTTTTTGTTTTTTTTATCATTACCAGACGAAAAATCGTACATCATAAACGATTTGAACAGAAATGTTGCCACCCCAAATTTTCGTCCATGATATTAATTGACAGGTAGGTTAAAAACAAAATAAAAAATAAATCATAAATAAAATTTAATAAAAATAAAAATTACAATTACCGAATACAGTTATTATCATCTAATTTTATATTGTCGTTCGCACAGTATTTTTGTATATACATCTTATATATCTATATTTTCAAAAATATATTTTTTACTATCGATATTAATGTAAATGTATTTTTCCTTATAGTTAAAAGTAAGCCATGTTATTCTAATAAACATATTACATTATTAAAATATAGCGCATATTTACTCTGGCACAAGCGGATACGGGAATTAAAAAAGAAAGAAAATTATTGATTGAACAAATTTTACCGGCACTAATAATTTCACTATAAGGCCAATAAATTTTCATTTTTTGGTGCGAATTATGAGACTCTAAATAAAGTATGCTATTAAAATACATTTTAGTATTTCTTTTTAAAATACATTTTAGTATTTATTTTTTTTATACATTTTAGTATTTGTTAACATCGTCAATTACATAAATAATATTACATTGTTATTCATATTGAAGTCAAAGTTTTCGGTTATTAAAACGTAAACGTTAATTTAATGATCTTTAACAAATTCTCCCAGAAGAAAATAAATCCAAAAGTGAATGTGCCAAATACGCTATATTTATTAAACATTTTACGTAATAAGTGGTATATTACAACTAACTTACCTTATAGGTCAACGAAATCTGATCATGTAATTTTTTAACGCCAATAACTCAACAAAGAGAAGAAAATATTCAAATCAACATAGACAGCAATATTTTTTCATTCCCCATTTGACATTTTCGTGTGCGAACTTGACTGAATACGAACTGTCAGATTTTAATTTAAATAATCTGTTTTAAAAAGGAATGATGAATGACGCTGGAATTTTGACATTAGAATGGCATTCGATCGCAGTTGCAAGCCGCGCCGCCCTGCCCCTGCCGGCATTGTACGTTGCACCAGGTCTGCCAGCCTTCGACTGTGTCGAGCATTCTTGCACTGACCGCCAAAGTTTGTACTGTGGCTGGGTAGGAGTCGCAGGCTGGACAACCTGGTTAAAGGAAAGATGTGAATGGGAGAATCTGATTATTACACGTTAAGCTAAAGATAGTAGGATAGCATAAGAAAAGGATCTGTTTGGACATTGAATGAATGAATCATGTCAACGTACAGATTAGAGTTCGAGTTCGAGTTTAAGTATGTAAGGAAGAAAAAAACACTGGTACAATGCCGTAATTTATTATTAGGATTTAAGATAGTCGCCAAGTTGAAAATTGGAATATTTTAAAACGCCGGTCACGCCCAATCTATATATTATCGTTACGCTACGACAACGATAGATATCACTAACTGCGCCCCGCGGTTTCACCCGCGTAAGTCCGTATCCCGTAGGAATATCGGGATAAAAAGTTGCCTATATGTTATTCCAGTTGTCCAGCTATCTACGTACCAAATTTCATTGCAATCGGTTCAGTAGTTTTTGCATTTATAATATTAGAAGGAGATACATAGCTATAGCAAATGCGAAAGGAACCATTGAAGCATGCATGAACAGTTATTATGTAGGATATATATTCTACAGGACAATTATTATGTACAAAAGTAATTCTGTGGGATATTTATTATGCAGGATAGTTATTTACCGTTTAGTACATATCCGTCGGTAACACAAAACGCCTCGCAGACCATGGTCCAATTAGTGGGGTGGGTGAATGTGGTACCACTTCCACAGTTGCATAATGGTTCACCTGGTGGTGATGATGATTGAACAAAAAATTAAAACCAGTTTTAATTGGTGGTCACATGCCTCACCTTTCAAATTAAAAGGGGATCATCAATATAGCCTATTTCATATTCAAGTTATTTGACATATTATAAAAAAAAAGTTTATTTAATGCAGCCACAATAGAAAATTAATACTATTATCGTTTTAGCTTTTCCATTACCGTGATAGGTTGGACATTTAAATTCAAAATAATTAATTTATTCAACAATCCACAACTGATATATAAGACAACTTAAAAATGATGTGCTCATTGCATAAAAGAAGTTTTTTTGTTTAGCCTATTTGTTTAGCCTATTTTAGTCAATGCTTATAATACACAAGTGGCCATCATTTCCTAGCCTCTTTATTGAACGTCGTTTAATCAAGGGCGTGAATGATACGCATCCAGATATAACATTTCTTTACCCACACACTCACCTAGTTGGTTATTACACAAAGACGGGCAGACATCGACCCTGGGTTGTCCATATTGTTCGCTTGTCTTGTTGCCGCTGGTGAGAGCTGTCTTCAGGCCGACTGGCATGAGAGAGAGGCAGGCTGAACCGCAGGCGTCGCCACCAAAACCTGGTTAAACAAACAGCTGTACTAAATTATATCCTATCATCAGGGGCATAGCTATCGTTGTATCAACGGGGCCCCCGGCTAAGGGGCCCCACTGTGTATCACATAGTATAAAGACATATTAAATAGTTCAAAGTGACTTCCCGCGTCTGTGCCTATGTATGTATGTATGCTTAGATCTTTAAAACCAGACACCGGTTTTTGATGGATTTTTTTTAAATACATAGAGTGATTCGAGACGAAGGTTTTTATGTATAATAAACGTTTAAAACTACTCCGAATATACATACAAAAAATTGTATTTAAGATAGTCGATTTAAAAGCCTTGTAATTTTCATAACAGACTAGCTGCGCCCGCAGTTTCACCTGCGTAAGTCCGTAACCCATAGGAATATCAGGATAAAAAGTAGCCCATATATTATTCCAGTTGTCCAGCTGTCTACATACCAAATTTCATTGCAATCGGTTCAGTAGTTTTTGCGTGAAAGAGTAACAAACACACACACATCCTTACAAACTTTCGCATTATAAATGCGAAAGTTTGAAAGGATGTGTGATATATTAGTAGGATAGGATTTAGAAATTAAAAACTTTTTAACGGATTTTAAACTATGATAAGATAGCATGGTCACGGGGAGACGCTCGCTGTAAAGTGTTGGAAACGTCGGGTTAATAATATAATGAATAAATCGCGTTTAAAATCCGTTAAAAAGTTTTTAATTTCTAAATGTATAATAGTCGCGTAAAATCAAACACAACAAAATACTGGGATAAGATTTACCACCTAAAGTCCACAATTTTGATGGGAGATAATTCAGATACTTATTTTGTTGCCGTTACTTTCTTGAGGTCCTTCCCACCAATTTAGATACAAGGCTTAGGTCCCTTAAGGCCCGCCACCGGCTCCGACACTTTTACTAATGCTAACTTATCTTTCATCAAAATATGGTATCGGCAATGGAGCTGGTGGATCGTCAAATGGTCGATTGTGGACCTTAGGCCTATACGAATGGATTGCCGACTTTAAACTGGAAAGAGATTGAGAAAGGTTTGACGAGAGGAATAAAGGAAAGGACTGGGAAGGGTAAGGAAAGGGATACGGGCTTTCAGAAAATCGAAAGGCTAGTGTCAAATAATAATAATAAGTACCTAATAAAAATTGTCTTTTTTTTCTAACTTCAATTATTTTCGTCCATATTATAATTTTTCATAGAAAATTGTAATTATAGAAAAGTAGGCCAGAAAGTAGGTATCTGTAAAGACCCAGTTATACCTACATAGTGGTCTATTTAACGTAGGTATATATATTAAATATAATTTTTATTAAATAATATTTTATATTAAAATAATTATATCATTTAATACTCGTTAAAAAATTTAAGAAGGAAGAGCTTTTCTGATAGTAAACTCCTGCTTTAAATTTAAATATAAATTAATTTGTTTAGTGGACCACTTTTTTGAATGCGTTTAGACACCAAACATCCACAATTATTCATCTCTTTTAATTGATATTTTTTTAAGTTTATTATTTCTTAATTAATCTATAACTATTATATTAACATTTCTAATAAAATTAATTTAAGAATCATCTGAAATCTAAAACCAAGCGTAAGAATTTTTAGATTTTATTGGGTAGTATTTTTGCATATTCAAGTGATAAGTAAACATAGGTTCCTACTGATAAGCAAGTTATACTAAATGTGGAATTTAAATTTCTATTGTTTCCTTATAATACAGTAGATCATCATAAAAATCTACAATTCTAATAAAAATAACAACTTTCTTACAAATAAATATAATTTGAATTTAAATATTATAATCAGAATATAAAAAACAGTTACTTATTACTTTTAATTAATGTATTTAAATATCATTTAACCTTTTAATTAAAATCACTTATACCAAATAACGTAAGAAATTAATGAATAAATTATATTTAACTGAAATTGAGAGAAAGAGAGACTAACTTTTTTTTTCATTTTTTCAAAATCAGAATGCTGATAATAAATATTCAAAATGTGAATGATTATAAATTTAATGAATACACGTTACATGTGAAAATAGCTGTCGGAAGTGCTTTGAACAAGCGAATGATCGTAAAAGTATTTGATTCCATTTAGTAATAATATAATACCAATATAATATATATAATACCAATAGTAATAAGTAAAGTTATATATAATACCAATATACTTTACAGATTTTAGTTTCAATACATTTAAATGCGTTAAAAAACTCAACATGCGTTTTAAATATTCGTCGATATTAAGTGATAGCGCACGGCATAATAACAGTGAGAATTTATTTTTGCTTAATTTTCTCTTTCCTTACATCTGTTTAAACGAAACCACGTAGCATTTATATCCTGTACAGATAATCCAAACGAAAACAATCATAAATTCATTTAGCTCAGCTCACAATTCAAAACCTCATCAAGAATTACCATCTATTATAAAAACATCACAAAAAACTCACCAGCACCCTTCACCACAGATCACAAAACACGAACACCAAAAAAAAAAAAAAATCACGAAAAAAAAAAAACAAAAAATAAGACCTGCGTGACACAGCTCCGTGCACAAGCTCTGGCGAGCGGGTACTGGCCTCCCTTCCTTCCGAAATTGTGTGAGGTAGATCCTCTCGAGTTCACCCCCGTCGTATTTTAGCTGGAGGAATACTTCAGGGTTGCCCATTGGCTGCTCTATGGCGGTTTCTGATTGGTCGGCTAGGCAGGCCAGCGCCACGCCTAGCAGAGTGGTTGTTAGCATCTGGAACGAGTTTTTTCGGAGAATTCGAATTATGATAATGCAAGTTTCGCTTACCGACTTCAAAAAGGAGGTTATTAATTTTTTGTGTATACGTACATACATATGTATGTATGTTAGAATTGTATAGTTTTTTTAATGTGTTATTCTGTGATACATTCCAAACCAAATTTCATAAGTATGTTCGATTGATTGTTTGAATGTATGTTTGTCCATGCATCATTGAAAACATATAAATCTGATTGATTATTTATTTTTAAATGTGTTGGGTATGCTCCAACTTACGGATTAATGTAAGTTTCACCAAAATCGGTTAATTAGTTTTCGAGATAGAGTGAAAAAAAAAACAGTGTCGATATGACTTCCACGCCTTCTTCTTCCAACCATAGAATTTTTTTTAATAGCTTCACCTGTACGTTTGTATGTACCTGACTCCTTCAGGCTCTATTGTAACACACTTTAAGCGGATAGAATTAAATCAAACTCTGTACACTTATCAAGGATCAGGGACAATACAATAATTGCACAAGTTTATCTTATTATCCCGATCAGAATTGTCAGGATTAAATAATTTTCTTACGTACACTCTAAGAGCCAGTGAGATAATTAAGCTGATTCTGTTATTAAAGGGTGTTATTTGGTTAATAGATGTTTTATTGTGATTTTTTAATTGATCCAATACTTAAGAATATAATAATAAATATAAAAAACACCTATGTAGATGTAAAGCTACGCTAATGTATCGAATACGATTCTGTTATGATGTTTTACTAGCTGTGCTCCGCGGTGTCACCCGCGTAAATCCGTATCCCGTAGGAATATGGGGATAAAAAGTTGCCTATGTGTTATTCCAGTTGTCCAGCTGTCTACGTACCAAATTTTATTGCAATCGGTACAGTAGTTTTTGCGTGAAAGAACAACAAACACACACACATCCTTAAAAACTTTCTATAAGATAAGACTACATAATATTTAATTAATTGTTACACAATTGAAAGTTCAAACATACTAAATATATTTTCAAAAATACTGTATGCACCAACATACCAACAAAAAAGTATCGTATTTTTTTATTCATAATACAGACATATTTTAAAAAGCAATATACATGAATAGCTATATGGTGGAAATAAAAGTAAAATTTAATCCACAAGAGTTATTTAATCTTGCCATATTAGAGATTTGAAAAAGAATATAAGGTAAGGTCAACAAATAAGGCCTATCTAATTTTTTTTATTACCTAACTAGTAGGTTTATTAAAAAATGCGCTGGAAATTTATAAAATGAAAATGAAACTTATATTTGTTTATTAAAAAAAAATACTTATTGCATGTTCTCCAGAACTAGAGTAAATTTAAATTGGATTTGACAGGCATCAGCTATCAAATATCTAATAATAATAAAAATCAGTTTACCCAGTAAATAGTTATGAGGTAACAAACATAAATAAAATTAAAGCGGAATTGATTGCTTCCTCCTTTTATGAAGTCGATTGAAAAATATTACACCTACATTCATTAGGTACATGATAATCTATACTAATATTATAAAGCTGAAGAGTTTGTTTGTTTGTTTGAACGCGCTAATCTCAGGAACTGCTAGTCCGATTTGAAAAATTCTTTTATTGTTAGATAGCCCATTTATTGAGGATGGCTATAGGCTATATATGTAGCACGGGCGACGCCGGGGCCCGGTAGTTACACATAAAATTTGTCGTTTTTCTAGAAAATGTATAAAAATATATACTAGAATAATTTGTTGCCGTTATATTTTAAATTTAAAAAGTATGCTTCAAATACATTTGAATTTATTTGTATGGAATTTGGTACAGAGATAGATTATAGTCTGTGAACAACACTCCCTCTTTATGCATCGCTGATGGCTTTCATCTACGTTTTCTTTAGAAATTTTGAAAGAATAGAAAAAATTTGATCACGAGGCAGGATTCGAACCTGCGTATCTTGCCTAACCGTAGCAAAGCCTAGCCTCTCGGCCACCCGTGATCCTGCCACAGTAATCAAATTTCTTCTATTCCTTCGGTTTCATGTGCCTAAGGGTACGTTTTCTTTGTTAACCAATTTAAATGATAAACTGCATACATATAAACTTTCTGTTTATTTACTTAAACTTGAATGTTAACAATCAGCAATATATACATTTCTTCCAATCACACAGGTTTATATTAATATAAACTAAAATGAAACTTAACTTTCAACTCAAATTTTAGATCGTAATAGATAGCAATATTCAAACGCTAAGACGACACAATGACAAAGCATATCACGATTCGCGTGAATAAAAATATAAAATCAAATGACGGTAGATCGTAAACAGTCTGGATTAGCACATATTATGCTACTTTTTACCCGGGTACCATGTGAGTGACGCCCCGGGTTGCAGCTAGTTAATATTATATTATTATAGTTAATATTGTATACCTTAAAGCAGTGGTGGTTTAGTAGTCAGAATATTAACATCGATATATCGAGGGTTCGAGCCCAGGCGGACGAGTAAGAAATAAATAGTTTTTTTTTTCATTTTTCTGAAATTTCTGTGACATCTGCCAATCCACTGGCCACTGGCCCCTCATATGAGGCCTGTGTCCCAGCTGTGGGAACTCGTGTGGGAACCGAATAATCACTATTACTATTAGCTTTATTCGTATGGTAAAATAATGCTATATTTCGTCAGTGATTCCTGAAATTAATTCTTTCATCCGACGAAACTCTGTTTTATATATGACTAGCTGCGCCCTGCGGTTTCACTCGCGTAAGTCCGTATCCCGTAGGAATATCGGGATAAAAAGTTGCCTATATGTTATCTGTAGTTGCCTAAGTGTAGGGACTCTTACGACGTTTTGGTGGTGTTCAGGTTATGTTTTGATGAAGAAATTTCTTAATTACCTTAAAAAATAAAAAATATAATGTACTTATGAAGCTGAAGACTTTGTTTGTTTGTTTGAACGCGTTTATCTTAGGAACCACTTGACCCCTATATTGTTACCCCTTATTTTGTTATAGACCCCTGAGTTCTATAACCTACATATTATGTACCGCGAGCGAAGCCGGATCGAACCACTAACGACACAATATAGAACATGAATAAAATAAAATCCATTTAATTAAATATTCGTAAAAATAATTCAATTATAGCCACTTGGTATATTTATGTCGCAAATTGTAAAACTATGTGCAAGGGGAAAATCAATACTTCAAACCATCCGCCATCTTGAACACAGCCTTCGCTAGAACGAGACAGGTATATGTCATTAGAGAGAGTGAGCGAATGTCCAGTATTGATTACGAGTCGGCCTATATACTTTAAGATTAAATATGTATATATGATGTTCAGAGATTGGGTTTAAATAATTATTCTATAACATACTAGCTTCCCGCCCGCGGCTTCGCACACCGTATTGTTATTACCTTCTACACCTTCCCTGGACTATTCAAAATGCACCAAAATCGTGATTATAAAATCAGACCAGCCATTCTCGAGTTTTAGGGAGACTAACGAACAGCGATTGATTTTTATATATAAGACTAGTAGCTTACACCGGTATTCGTCCTGGTTGGTATAAAAGAAATATATATCACTCGGAAATCTCGTAGTTTCCTTATGGTAAAAATAAACGTTCACTTTATGTAACTAACAAACAAACATAACAATTCGTCTTGATTTAATTCCTCGTGATACTTTAATATATAGGCACATGAAACCGAAAGAGTAGAAGAAATTCGATTACTGTGGCAGGACGGGTGGCCGAGAGGCTAGGCGTTGCTACGGTCAGGCAAGATACGCAGGTTCGAATCCTGCCTCGTGATCAAATTTTTTCTATTCTTTCAAAATTTCTCATTTATAAAGCATTTCAATGCTATAAAACTAAAAATTAATTTTAACTTTAATATATATCTTAAATTTTCTAGTTTTCGAGAATTCTATTTTTATTATATGTTAAAATTATTTATATCATTCGTGAAAACATTTTACGTTATCTTTCCAAAATACTAGAACATAAGTTATTCCTTATCTATAGATATAAAAGAAAGTCGTGTTAGTTACACTATTTATAACTCAATAACAGCTAAACCGATCATGTTGAAATTTGCTACAGTGATAGTTTGAGATACTAGAAAGGACATAGGGTAGTTTTTATCCCGGAAATCTAACGGGAACTGGAACTTTGCCGGTACACACCAGGTCTATCTTTCCTGCAACTACGCGGGCAAAGTCGCGGGCGAAATGCTAGTTAATTATATAGTTAAAAAACACGCTTCAATTGTAGATTAAAATAAATTATCACACTTGCTTTCATAAAGAGTAGTTACACGTTAGGAAATTATTGAATCCCGGCGATCCTAATGAGGATAATAAGATAAACTCATGAAACTATTGTATTGTCACCGATCCGCGATAAGTGTAGGTACAGAGTTTGAATTCAATCTATCCGTTTAAAGTGAGTCTCAAGGACTCGGTAATATACAAACATACAAACTGAAGAAGCTAAGGCGTGTTAAAAAACGTATGCATACGTTATTTCTTAAAGTGGATAATTAATTGAATTAATAGTATGACGTCACAAAATGGCGCAGAATCTATCCTAATCTTAGTTGAATCGCATAGTACCACAAAGTAAAATTGTAATATATACATTGAAACATAGAATCCCCTATTTTTTGGAGTTAAATATCTTCTATATATATAAAATTCTCGTGTCACAGTTTTCGTTGCCATACTCCTCCGAAACGGCTTGACCGATTCCTCTGAAATTTGGTAAGCATATTGGGTAGGTCTGAGAATCGGCCAACATCTATTTTTTATCCCGATATTCCTACGGGATACGGACTTACGCGGGTGAAACCGCGGGGCGCAGCTAGTAGGTATATATTATTCTAAGTCAAATAATTTAAAAATATTGTCTTAAACTTTTTAGAGTTTATCTTTTCCAAACATACAAACATTTAAATCTTTCATATCAATCAGTGCTAGGTTTAATTACACCCGAATAGATTTAGCAAAAAACAAAACAAACAAACATATTAACAAAAAATCAACAAAAGTTATCAATAATCAAAGTTTGTAAGGATGTGTGTGTTTGTTACTCTTTCAAGCAAAAACTGCTGAACCGATTGCAATGATATTTGGTAAGTAGACAGCTGAATATCTGGAATAACATATAGGCAAGTTTTTATCCCGATATTCCTACGGGATACGGACTTACGCGGGTGAAACCGCGAGGCGCAGCTAGTGTAAAATATAATTAAAGATAAGTGGTCTTACCATTGCGACGGTTGTGAGAGGTTTAATTTAATTCTGTTAACATTTATTATCTGTGGGCAAGTGAAGCCAGGTAATTGACTATAGAGTAGGGCATGTCAGAGACAGAGCCGCCTCCTTGGTACAGTGGTTAACGCGTGAGCGTAGAACCGAGGGGTCCCTGGTTTCCCGGTGTTAGGAAATAAGAGGCTGATCACCTACTTGTCCATAAAGAAAATCGGTCAATAACAGATGTATATCATCTGCCCCACTAGGGGCCACGGGGCTTAACTTAACTTATAAAACTGTATTGTACTGTACTGTATAAGATGACAATTAATGAGATATTTTTTTGTGAGTCCCCACCGAAAATCGAACCCAGGCTCTCTCTCGATTCAACGCTCACGCAGTACCTAACCACTGTACCAAACAGGCAGTTCAATAATTTTATACATCCTACTAATATTATAAATTCGAAAATTTGACAGGATGAATGTATGTGTATCTGTATGTATGTCTGTTACTCTTTCACGCAAAAACTACTGAACCGATTGCAATGAAATTTAGTTATTTAGCTGGACAACTGGAATAACACATAGGCAACTTTTTATCCCTCTACTCCTACAACAGACTTACGCGGGTGAAACCGCGGGGCGCAGATAGTACTAAATAATTTACAAATAGTGCAAATTGGATCCAACGTGACCTACGAATGTGAAAATTAAATTATAAATGGTCTCTGTTGTATCATTACTCTGTACACGCTAAGTACAGTCCTCGAGATAATCTTTTATCGTACCAGCTTTTATCGAAAGCTCTTCATATGAAGCTTTCAGTTGGAAAGATTTACATCAAAATACTTCTATTTTTTATAAACTTATGTTTTAACTTTATGTTTGTAATTGTAAAGCTTTTTTAAGTATTTGTGTGAAATACAACTGAAATAAATAATTTAACTTAAACTAAAAAACACGCTTTTTATAGAAAACCGAACTAAAAAATAGAAAATAAATTTAAATGACTTTAAATTAAGAAAATAGTGTTAAAAATTTCAATGAATATAAATGAATAATAGTGTGGGTAAAAAAAGAATTATTTTATTTTAAAAAGAGCTACAAAGTTTGAACGAAATCTGGCCGTTTAAAGTGGGTCAAAATCGCGCCCAAAGAAGTCGGTTACAAACATACAAACAAACTTACAAACAAACATACAAACAAACATACAAAAATACAGGTGAAGCTAATAAAAAGCGTGTAAAAAAATTGTATATTTATGTATATTTGTTAATGGGGTCCTCAATACCAATATTTGAAAAATATTTTACATTGTTATGAGTAATTGTGTAATGATAATAAAATATAAATTCGATTAAAATACATTTCTTATGATGGTTTTGTTTGTTTTCATTGTATTTAATCGTTATGTTAATATATATAACACAAAGGTTGACTGACTGACTGATCTATCAACGCACAGTCCGAACTACTGAACCGATTAGGCTGAAATTTGGCGTGCAGATAGCCACCAAAACAGGCATCCGAGAAAACTGATTAATTTAACTCCCACGGGAATAAAATAGGGGAAGAAAGTTTATACCATGAATATTTATTTTGATTTCGTGTTGTGTCTATTCGGAATGTTTAATCAATATAGTTTGAGTGGTTGCAAATCTGATTTCTGAAAGTAACAGTTTAATATTTTTAGGTTATGTTTAATAAAACCTTTTACTTCATCTAATATATAAAACTAGCTTTTCGCCCGCGGCTTCGCCCGCGTAGAATTCGCTTATATCGCGCGACATGGTAAGGATTATTTTCTTCGCATTTGAAAAGTATGGTTTGTTCTTTCCCACGTTTAGCTCCATCTTCATACCAAGTTTCATCAAAATCGGTTTGACAATAACGAACTTTCATACAAACTTTCATCCCCTCTTTCAACCCTTTCTACCCTTTTTTTCGCGATAAAAAGTATCCTATGTCCTTTCCCAAGTTCAGTTCTATCTTCATACCAAATTTTATCAAAATCGAATCAGTGGTTTAGGCGTGAAAGCGTAACAGACAGACAGACAGACAGAGTTACTTTCGCATTTATAATATTAGTAGGGACTAGTAGGGATTCTCGTGTCACAGTTTTCGTTGCCATACTCCTCCGAAACGGCTGGACCGATTTTGATGAAATTTTTTGTGCTTATCCGGTATCTATGAGAATCGGCCAACATCTACTTTTCAAATCCCTAAATGATAAGAGTAAGGCAGAACAGTGTTTGTCGTGTGCAGCTAGTTTAAGTATAAATACTTTATTCATGGTTTCCTTATATATTCGTTATCTGATATTTTATGAACACTTTAAAAATATTCTTTCTAGGTTTTATTTTTCACGATTTTCGTCTAGTCTTACTATTTTCTTCATTAAGCTCCGTTTTTTAATACTAAACATGAACACTTTGAAGCAATATTCCCAGAATTAAAAACTATACCATCCAGCGCATAAAATCGTCTTCAGAATAAAAACCTCTTGTAAGATTTTCAATTTAGTCTCATCAAGACGACTTCCATTAGCGTTTTATCCATTAAAAGATATAAAAATCCCTACCAGGGCTCATTAGAGGTAACAAAGGCATTGTTTGACGGGGCGGTTCCGCCCCCACTCCGCCCTGTGACGTCACACGCCCACGCGGGGGGTACAACCTTATTGAACGAATTGGGGTGGGTTTGTAGATCTATAGGTTGCATACGGATGGTAGAAAGTATATGTTCGCCCGCGGCGTTGCGCATTCAATAACCCGTGGAAATTAGTTATTTACAGTGGTATATGTAGCTTAGATCTCCAGGCACAAAATGTATCTTAATATTATAGAGATAAAGTGTTTGTTTGTTTGTTTGAACGCGTTAATCTCAGGAACTACTGGTCCGATTTGAAAAATTCTCTCAGTGTTAGATAGTCGAGAAAGTTAGTTACATCGCTCCGTTATGACGTGATAGAAAGACATAGAAATCTACTTACTCTCACTTGTAAGGATTTAATGAAGATAATTTTATCATGGGTGACAGTCGATAGAACTTTAAGAACTAACATCCTACAAACTTCATATTTTGTAATGGAGTATTTTTGAGACATTTTTCACCAATTTTTAGGGGTAAGTTATTGTATGAAATAGAGCCTTCTTAATTAGTATGTCATCTGAGAAAAAAACATTTTTCAATTTGAACCAGCAGCTGAGAGCATATTGTTCAAATAAATAAACTCTATATAAGTAATAGCTATATAATAGCTCCACGAGAAAAACTCATTAAACTGTAATGCAATATTATTTTTACGAGAATAAATAAATATCTTTTTAACAAAATTAATGGTTGCCTGGATGAAATTACTTCTGTAGTGTTGAGGTTTACCAAAACATTGTACCTTTTTTTTTTAACTATGTTATTTTTCAGTTTTTTCCTTGTACAATCTTGTTGAAGAGTTAAATAGTACTAATATTTTAAAGAGGAAGAATTTTATTTTTGTTAGTTTGTAATGGATAAAATCAAAAACTACTGGACCGATTTTAAAAATATTTTCACCGTTAAAAATCTGCAACTTTAGTGAGTGACATAGGCTATATATAAACCACGGCCGAAGCCGGGGCGAACAGCTAGTATAAAATGAAAGTCTTATTAAAAATGCAGTTATTTATATTCCAGTTTTTAAAAATAAAAGAGGACAAAGAGCTGTTTAAACTGTAGATAGTAAATCTAGGTGTGGGTGTAAATGTCAACCCGTGGGCGAAGTTTAAAATACAAGGTAGTGCACGTGGCTTAGTCTGCGTGGAAATACAATTTTTTACAATGATTTAAAGTTTTGATAATATTATAAACAACCTTTTGCCTATGTACTTTTTAAGATCTAAATATACATAGTGCTTTTTGATTATGATAAAAAATATACATGAAATATATATTCGATGTAAGCTCCAAAATAATTCAGCTTACGAACTTTATTTATGAAACCTAGTGGTCTGTCCTGGCTTCGTCTATTGTACACACATATACTATATAGTTTTTGTGACTCAGTGGAAGAATTTTTAATGATTAATTTTTCGATTCAATAGTTTCCGATTTTAGCGTGATAAAACAAAAAAAATAAGCACTTCACATTACATTATTAGTATTTATAGTATTTATAGTATTTATAGTATTTATAAAGCGTAGTATCAATTCCTTTATAACTAAAACAAAAAACTCCCTTGAAATGTGTCGAAACTTGTCGCAATAAATATGAGATTCATCAGTATACAGCAGATCATATCCAGATATTCCCGATTGGAAAAGCGTGTACAAAGCCTTCAGAACCTAACATCCAGTTATCGAGCGCCCGTGGGTTGACCTGGTTCCCCCCCTGAGGGATGGGTTCACCTTTCAACCTTTACACAACGCATGCGTCGCGTCTAAGCCCTGGCGGACCTCCCAAGAATATCAGTCTACATCCTCCAGCCACGGAACACAGCTGGTCGAGCTGGTAATAAATTATACCTCCTAACTCTCCCCATATATATGAAAAACGTTAAAATCATATATAAATTCATCAACGATCCCTTCTGCCACATAGTTATCAGATTCTCCACGAAAAACATATCATACAAGTAGTGTTTCAGTTGGAGAGGTGAGTTTAGATCGGATTTGTTATATAATTATTATTTATAGCGTAGATTTAGTGTTTTTTTTCATTCATGTTTAATTTTCTTTTGACCTTTCGACCTAGTAGGTTTGCGCCTGCGCGGTTTGGGCGGGCGAATTGATTTGTCCAAAAATCGATTGCCTTTGTCGATATAAGATTTAAGAGACAGGGAAAAATCCTTTAGCAACCATTTTTTATACTTTTTTAACAGCCGATCCCTTGACCAAAGAGGTTATAAAATTAACCAACCTTTTTCTTGTTTACAGACTAAAAAAGAAGTTATCAATGTCAAAGCTAACACTGGACGGCTTTTTTTCGTACTGCAAACAAATAGCAGACCACATCCAGTTGGTTCGTTCACATTTTAGCCGCCATTTCTTGCCGCCATATTGGCTGTCATATTGATTTGCTTCCGCCATTTTGTCTTACGTGTACCGTGCATGGGCTTATTCTAGAAGCTTTTTTGATTTGCTTTATTATTATTATGAACCATTTTGTGTTTTTATTGTAGAAAGAAAGATGTGATAAGAAAGTAAAAATTATATCTGATTATTTTTTTTTATTTTTTATTGCGAGCAAACCTGTAACTATTTAATGTTTTATAGTTTATAATTACTTATAAAAAGGTAAAATCTGAACGCCCCTAAAACTTCTTTTAAAATGTAAATGGTGGGATCAAAGTTTTCTTTCATTAACCCTTTGTGTGTTCACATGTGTCAGAGATTTATTCATCTTATAAATATAATATAAACTATTAATATTAATTACTATATACCTAAAAATGAAATTATTCATGGTAATAAACAAATTATATTAGTTCAACATAAAGACTGCATTAAAAAAACATTTTTTAGGTGGTAAAAAGAATGGGGTTTTAGTTTTCTCACATGTTTGCCAAACAAAAATATATATACCATAACTTAGATTTATATTACTGAAAGCAATATATTGCTACGATAATTGTCAACTCAATAACTACCTTATTGTGTAGTGTAAGAATCAAATGGGCGTATCAATATTTTACAACTTATCTGAAGAACTTCTCACTTCTTCTTTGTCTTCTATCTTGAACTTAGAAGAATCATATATCTAATTTCTATAGAAAAGAATATTTCAGAAGTTAAAAAAAAAAGATTGTTTTAATGGCAGCAACTTAATATGCCTTTTGAGGTGTAATATTACACCCCAATAGATGATGGACTTGAGACATAGTAGTATGTATTACTGTTTCGTCCGATGAATGGGAGAGCTTGAGGCCCATGTCCTGTTCCTTACTCTCCCCAGACTATTTTTTTTATTGTGGGAGTCGAGCACGCTTCGGCACGAATTGGGCCAGCTCGCACCGGGGAAGTACCACACCCGCACAGAAAACCGGCGTGAAATAATAGCTTGCTATTGTGTTTCGTACCACTCACCAGTGGGGGAGCCGGAGGCCTATTTCCTTCTCCTAGCCCTTCCCAGTCCATTCCTTCTTTCCAGTCATCAATCCTTTCCTTATCCCTTAAAAGCGGGCAGCGCATTCTCAGAGGTCTGAGCCCCTGCGAATGTTCATGGGCGGTGGTGATCGCTTACCATCAGGCTAACCACCAGTTCAGTTGCCCGCTGTGACATAAAAAAAAAAAAAAATATGATCTTCCAATACTTTCCTCTTCCCTTTCTTACAAACTTGGTAATCCCGTTTTCTCTAAAAACACCAGCACTACAAATGTTCATTGTCGGTACTGGTCCCTTACCATCAGGCGACCCATCAGCTCCTTTTTTAATACTAGCTTCTGCCCGCGTCTTCTCACGCGTTAAATTTGGAGTAGTTTAATATATGCTAAACATATAAACCTTTCTCTCCAAACGATATATATATTAAAAAGAAAACCCGATCAAAATCCGTTGCGCAGTTTTAGAGATTTAAGCATACGTAACGACATAGGTATCAGGGACAAGCGAGAGAAACAGCGACTTTTTTCTATGCCTTATTGTGATGATAATATTAAAATTTAAGAAACCATTGACCATGTAGTTAAAACTATGACCTTTTAGCTATAGTGGACCATGAGTAGCCTAAATATGGCAAACGATTATTTTACGAGTATTGCCGATTCGCCCATTCGGTTCTTACATGAAAAATAAATGAATACCTTCACTTAGATTTAATTCCCTTCCAACGCTTACCCACTGCTCTCATATTGAATAAAGCTTTTTAATTATCAATCTGCATTATTGAGTTAAAGTCTGAAAAATATTGTTAGTTCTATCCACAGATAACATAATACTGCACTGTTCTATCTTAAGTTTAAAAAAATTATCATTATTATTTGGACCTACTGAATCGAATGTAATAGTTATTCAATTGTAATGTAGCTAATATAAAACTATTTAATTTAGAAATTAAAAACTTTTTAACGGATTTTAAACGCGATTTATTCATTATATTATTAAGTAAAGTGTTCGAAACGTCGGGTTAATAATATAATGAATAAACCGCGTTTTAAATCCGTTAAAAAGTTTTTAATTTCTAAATGTATAATACTCGCGTAAAATCAAACACAAGAAAAAACTATTTAATGTTAAAATAATTATACAATTTTACAATGTTTGGTAAAAATGCAGGGTTAAAGTTTGTGTGTTTGTTTGTCACAGGGCGAAAGAATGGCGTCTCTATCCGGTATGGGCACACCAAAACTGACATCCGGGGTTGGTAACCTCTATTATGATTGTAAGTATAATTTAATAGTTTACTCGTAATTATAAATATTTTTTACATAAAACTAAACCGACTGCAAACGTTCAGAACTACACGATGTAAACGGGACCACATGGCAGGCACCAGCTTTCAAACAAAATAAGAATCATAAAAATAGGTTCACTTATTAAAAAGTGCTGATGTAACAAACGAAAAATAAAATACAATCGAATTAATAACCTTTTTTTGCCGATTGAAAAACAAAATATTTACATTACGGCATTTATACCTTAAAAAAGAATATGTTATTAGTTATCTATTTATTTATTTATTAAGGAAAGCCAACAGTTTCACACTAATACACACTTGTTAGGTTCCAATTATGTTTATGAGTTTATAGAATTATTTAGACTAGTTTAAGCGCTAATATATCGTACATTTGTGGCGATGGCGAATTAAAGATGTTATCATATTATTGCTGTTTGTTGTTATATCATGCTAACGGATGAAGAAATCTGTGTGATATTTGGTAAACCAAACAAAAATGATTTTTAATTCAAATAAAAAACAACCTCGACCGTTTTGTGATGTCGGCCATCTTGAATTTTATATTTGACATAGTATTTGACTTGTCAAGCCATTTCATTTGATATCCTTATTGAAATAAAATCATCATCAATTGGAAAACATATGGCGATCTTCAATCGGCTCAACCGATTTTCATTAAACATGTCTAGAAACACTTGTTCATGATTCAATTTTAATACAAAAGAAACTAAATTGAATTCGCTTCATCCGTTCGGGAGATATGATGTCACAGGCACACAGAGACGTCAAACTTTAACACCCCATATTTCGGGGTTAAAATCACTTTACTTTTTAATAGCAACAATTTTTATCTATCAATTTTATCCTCACCACGCATTTCGCGCTAAATTTAAGGCGCACGGTGTTAATTTCCGCAAGCGCCCTCTACAGGAAGCAGATAACAGGACGTAAGGCGCGATTTTGTGACATTTGATACTTCATGCCATTGACAAAATATAAAAAAAAAAAAAATAAATGAATAAAAGCTAAAAGCAGGCTAACCTAGATGATTGTTCGTCTATATTCTGTGAGATTTATATGTTTAAATAATTAAATTAATAATTAAAATTTAAGCTTGTTTTATATTCGTAACAGTCATTGTCTAAACCAATAATCTGACATTTTACCCTTTTAAGTTCTCTTCTTGCGACAAAATGCATCTAGGCAGCCAGTTCTCTGCCTTTCTTTATGTTTCGTATCTTTCTATCCTAGGAAGTCTGTAACATAATGACATGAATGAATGAATTATTTTACAAAATGTGGTAGACATTTTGTGAAAACAAAAAATAATAATAATAATAAATCGCGTTTAAAATCCGTTAAAAAGTCATTAACTTCTATAAGATGCAGTTATATATATTTTTTGTATAATATGTATATATTTTTTATTTAAAGAATAGAAATAAATCGATCACGAGGCGGGCTTCGAGCCCGCGTCTTTTGGCTCACCGTTGCATTGAATGTCACCAATAAAAGCCCGCGCCCATTAGCCAGTTTCAATGAAAAGTGATTAATCAAATGTAATTAATTATCGCAAAACACGCGTCAAGCTCGTAACTTTAAAATACAATTAAGCGAAGGTTTGAACTTACGACTTCAGCGGGATAGATTTATGGTAGCTACATATAATTTTTTTTTTAATTATAGACATTTATCTTAAGATGTTACGTTCATCCGAATATTGGCCCCCTTTTATCGAGGCATTAGTATCAGTTTCATTTAAGAAATAATCTTCTAATATAAATAAAATAAATTAAATTTCTTGATGTTTTATTATTTTATTAAAAAAATACGTCTTGTAGGGTTCGAGTTGGAATTATATTTTGCGTCATAACTTGTATAGTATTTTGTTATCTGTGGTTGTGCATTCTCACTTGAGCTTACGATCTGGCACCAGGTGCATTCGCTCCACTCGTTCTAACCCAGAATCGGCGCTGAATCTCAGTTCTATTGTTTCGTTAAAATATTTAATATCTCCATTAATATTCAATTATGTGTGTTTGTTGTATTTTTTGAGACTAAAAAAAGAATAATTAATAAGCAGTGCACGTTGGCTGAGGAAAATAATCATTAAATTAGCGTATATATTCTTATATCAAAATTAATTAATGATTTCTCAAATTTTCTTCAACTTTTAAAAATACGCAAGCGGAAAGCGCGCGAAATTTTAAAAGAACGTTATACAAACCCATATTCTAAATTCAAATGAAGCCCATAGCACAATAGTCTGTGGTGATATATTTGGGGATTACGTTTCGAGCCAGCCCCATCGACCATAAACAGAGATTGCTTTTTTACGACCATTCTAGAATGCGGTTGTTTGTCTTTGGTATTATAGAGGATTTTCGTTTATGGTTATTTATTTTCAATTAATGTAGTCAATGTTATTTGATGCATTTGATCTATTTCTATTATTGAACAAATTTTGTAAGTTAAGTGCATTTAGTGATTTGTCAAAAAGTATTTGTTTGACAGAATTTGTAAGAACAATTGTCAGATATTAAGTAGATAAGAAAATGGCTTCTAGAGACCCAAAAATGGAAACTTTTTTGTTTACCTACCTCGTGTTTTAAAACTATCGATGAATTATCGCTTCTACCGAGAAATGGGGACATATGTTATTTTTCGATTTATTTTTACGAGCGATGCCGCGGAGAGCTAGTATCATTTCATACCATTATGTCTTCGCAAGTCTTTCAATAGTAACATAAGATGTAATATGAAACAATTACCCCCGACCATAAATAGCGCGGGACAGCTTGATCCGACTCTCTGTGGTAATGACTCGGCTCTACACAAATCCCTTGTTTGTGAATAGCACAAAGTGGGGTGGAGTCGATGTTCGTTGTACATTTTAAATTCTACACACACTACAATTTACAATGGAGTTTTTTGAGGAGTTAAATGTAAAGATCATACTATTTGTACGTAATTATCGTATGCAAAATTATACGTTCTTAAGCATATTACGCCTCCGGCGACCCACAGCGTCACTGTAAACTACTATTTTCAAAACTTCCCTCAAAAAGCACGCTATACATTCGTGAAAGCAGCACAGACAGACAGACAGAAAGACGTGCCGAAGGGCGTATAACGCATAGTGATAATCGTTTGATTTTGATGTCTCTAAAAAGGGTTTTACAAACTATTAGGAATGTAACACGATATAAACACATAATTATTTTTCATAAAAAACCAAACCTTCAAATTGCCAGAAGTACACAAAATTAAAATGGTATCACACGAAAGGCACCAGCTTTCAAATGAAAAATAATCATCAAAAAAGATTCACTCACTCAAAAGTTCTTGAAACACAAAAAATACAGCCAAATTCACTTCAAGAGAAATCACTCGTTTTTGAAGTCGTTTAAAAATGAGGCGGAAAATAATGATTAACTTTGCTATATAATACTAAAACAACAAATAGGCCGCTCCACGCATTTCCTGTTCAGCGAAACTTGAAAAAAATCTATTACTTTTGGTAAATCCACGTCGCTCTATCAAGCCGGATAGACGGATGGATGTTTAATGCCCGCCTGATCCGGGTTATAGACATCCGGATAACGCGTACCTACTGTCTGCTTTCTTACTAATTAGGGGGTTTGGGGAATTTCGTTTTATTTCATTCATTGTGTTTCTAAAACGTATAAATATATGTGCTTATGACTTACATTCTTAATATTAATTGTATTATCTTAAGATCTAGTGAATTGTGTTTTGACAATAATATGGAAATCTAATATAACTCAAAGATGACTGACTGACATAGTGATCTATCAACGCACAGCCCAAACCACTGGACGGATCGGGCTGAAATTGGCATGCAGATAGATGTAGTGACGTAGGCATCCGCTAAGGAAGGATTTTGTTAAATTCTACCCCCAAGGGGATACAATACAGGATGAAGATTGAAATTAATTAAGACCGCACAGGCGAAGCTGCGGGCAACAGCTAGTTAATTATAATACTTTAAATAGAGGACGTGACATACAAACAACTACTAAATAGCGAGACGTGAAAACATTTAAAATTAGTACCAACTGTTATTTAGGATATTTTTCATAAAAGTTTTTATAAAAACGTGTTACAAATACACAAGTCCTAAAAATTGTAAAAATATAAGGTGACTTTGGAAATTAAAAACTTTTTAACGGATTTTAAACGCGATTTATTCATTATATGACATGTAACATCTCAGTCTCCCCGTGACCACGCTCGCTGTAAAGTGTTTGAAACGTCGGATTAATAATATAATGAATAAATCGCGTTTAAAATCCGTTAAAAATTTTATAATTTCTAAATGTATAATACTCGCGTAAAATCAAACACAAGAAAATAACTAAGGCAAATTTATTTTATTTTACTATTAGTTTTCGTAAAATAACAGACGCACAAAATTTCCCAAGAATTTAATTAAAATGCCGAAACCACGTGAGCGTTAACCCTAAACTGCAGCTGTGCGGCAAGTGGGACTAATCGGCCGCGAGGGTAGTTGTAAGTAACATTCCTTGCATACCCCTGCTGTGTAGGGGCGAGTTCGCGACTAGCTTTGTTCGCGACTCCGTCCGTATTGAACGCTTAATTATTGCTTCGACATTGAAATTCTATTTTATTTCAACGTTTATCCTAATTGTTTTTCTAATATTAAATTAAGTTCAATTCTTACTATAATAGCTTTTGCCCGCGGCGTCGCCTGCACTAAGGAAAATGCACATAGTTTCCTTTCTTCAGTCCTTTTTCAGGTCTCGAACTATATTAGTAGGGAATAGGGATCAATCAGATGAATAAAATTTATTACTTTACCTTTTTCTAGGTTTTCTGAGACACACTTTTTTAGTTGGGTTTTCTTTGTATATTCATTAATATACAAAGAAAACCCAACCCAAGGTATTCTTATACATATGAACATACTGGCTGCGCCCCGCGGTTTCACCTGCATAAGTCCGTATCCCGTAGGAAAATGGGGATAAAAAGTAGCCTATATGTTATTCCAGTTGTCCAGCTGTCTACATATCAAATTTCATTGCAATCGGTTCAGTAGTTTTTGCGTGAAAGAGAAACAAACGCACACACATCCTTACAAACTTTCGCATTTATAATATTAGTAGGAAGTAGGATTAGAAACCGAACAAATGCCTATATATCCTTAGCGTACCTATAATCAATCAATACGTAAAATAATATCTAAATAAAACCTCTTATTCTGCAAAAGGCAGTCAGAAGACCATTCATCCATATCGATATTTCAATATCACAGCTGATGGCCACGTCAAAAACACAAGTTCAATATGACATTATTACACCACCTTATTCCAATGTGCTAAGGTTGAAAATCGTTTGACAAAGGGGATTACAGCAGAGGGGTAACATCTGGTATGCGATGTAACGCTTGACGTATAAATTCCTCCAAATAGAGGTACTTGATATTTGGTTAGTGTAAGGTTTGTAGAAAATATACTCTATGAGGTCGTGATAGAGTTGATTTTATGGTGGCTTGATGATTTCGACTGAAAATGATAAATAATATTCTTCGCTTATTTTGTTTTGTAATAAGATTATATTAACGATTTTTCTTAAATATATTTTATACTATCTGCTTGTTCATGCTTTGCCCGGGTTAACCTGATACATAAAATAGCCTATGTCTTTCAGTTAGATGTAGGTAGTTTCAAAATCGGTGTAGACGATTTGATTTTATTTAAAAAGAAAAATCTTTCCCCGTTATGTCGTGTCCTATATGTTACATTTTGTATTGTTTTCGTTAAGTCATTCCAATTGGGCAAACGCCAAATATTTCAAATGGGCAAAAAGCCCTAGAAAAAATGCGCACTATAAAAAAAAAGAAACGTCAAATTTGACACCCAGCTCACTTAACGACATCTACCACAGATAATTATTATAAAATTACGTTATTCTATACTACGAATTCCGAACTCCGTAGTGTCGGCCAGGCGTGTGTTTGATAGTCCGGTCAATTTAGACCAAAAAATGAGGGTGAAGTTACATAAAGTCCCAACAAGCTGAATTTCTGTGAAGT
>NC_052125.1:105944-114223 GCF_012273895.1 Zerene cesonia | reverse complement strand
TTTTAAACAACTTCACAGAAATTCAGCTTGTTGGGACTTTATGTAACTTCGAATGTCTAAATTGACCGGACTATGACAGGCGAGCGATAGTATTAACGCCGGATTATGTCGGGGCGCTTCGCCCCCGCAGGAGGGTCGGGTTTGTGTGAAGTGAATTTTGTTGTACTTAACGTTAATGTATAAGTATGTTAAGCGTGAGAAAGCTTTCGTATTTACCGTTATTTGGGGGTATATTGATAAGTCGGTGGCAATTTTCCTTTTTCTCGCCTTCCCCGTCCATTTCTTCTTTCTGGTCGTCAATATTATGTCTTTCTTTTTAAAAGCGTCAGTGCATTCACAGAAGCACTACTTCTGCGAATGTTCATGGCGGTGGTGATCGCTTACCATCGGGTGAACCACCAGCTCAGGTACCCGCTTATGGCATTGAAAAATTTGAATTTGTAGTATAATTTCGTTATGCTAGTTAAAACCAACATTATATTGTTTTTTTGAATTTTCATTACATTATACGGTTATTTTGATTTTTCAGAAACATTTTTATTAATCAACAAATAACCTATTTTCGAACAGATTTCTTATTTTTAAATAAACCTTTATAATCTTACATCTCTATTAAACATATCAAAGTATTTAAACTTTAAATTCAACGGCACAAGGAGGCTCAATAGCAAAATACAATTAAAAAAATAACGTAACGTACGTAAAGTAATATTTAATACACAACTGCAATTGCTATTTTAATCCAAGTCAAAAAGGCACCAGAAGATTTTCATTAAAAATTTCCTTTAAAAACTAAACAATGGGTTTCCGAGTATTATTCAGGATTTCTAGACGATAATTTCGTGCTGTCATGTCAAAAGGGCAAGCAATGCTTCACTGGAACAATGTGTTCACTGATTCCAGCACAATACAACCCGCACTGTCGTAAAAACCGGTATAAATCACACACAGCCTTATTGTTTAGGACATACGGAACAAAATCGCATGTAATTTGCTTGTATAGAATCCTAAAATGGTTGTACTTGATATTGAAGTCATTGTCATCATATTATATATTTTGTTTGATTGATTTTAGAACGTATTCGTATGAGCATAAAGTTTAGTTTTGTTGGTGTTGCAACAAAGGTTCTGTTATAAATGGGAACAAATCAGAGACATCTGTGAGTAAAACTCGGTGCAATGTGACGTGTTATGTTTATAATTTCGGAAAATATGGGACTTGTATTGAGAAAGATTTTCATTAATTATGGTATAAGTTTTAAGTTTCATTTAAGATAGAAATGAAATAATAATGGGCTATGTCATCATTCAGTTTAAATTATTGCTTTTGTTGTGGTGTAAGTATTCAAACATACATATGTGACCATTTTTCAAATTGATACTGTGATTAAATCATTATTGTATTTAATACCTTAATACTGTAACATTATTTAAAAAACCAATACTTATCAATAGACTTTTTATAGTACGTAATAGTATACCTATAAACACAAAAGATTTCCTTCTGTTTGATTTCCTTATTTTTATAAAATACAATTATTTTTAAACTAAAAACTAGACCTTCAAATTGTCAGAACTGAATCAAAAAAAGATTTGACCACATGAGAGGCACCAGATTTCAAATTACAAATAAAATCCGAATCATAACAACCAGTTCATCCAGTTAACAGTCATAAGTAACACGCACAAAACAATACAGTGAAACTGATAACCTCCTCTTTTGAAGTTGGATAAAAATAATCACAGGCACACTACAAACACATTCCTGGACATAAGGGAGATGGATTAAAAGCAGCGACTTTTTAATCACAGGGGTCGGTTCGCCCGAGCGCGCGCCGCGCGGAGTTATATTCCTTCATGCATAGAGAATCCTATCCTACTAATATTGTAAATGCGAAAGTTTTTAAAGATGTGTGGGTGTTCGTTGCTCTTTCACGCAAAAACTACCGTACCGATTGCAATGAAATTTGGTACGTAGATAGCAGGACAACTGGAATAACACATAGGTACCTTTTTATCCCGATATACCTATGGGATACGGACTTACGCGGGTGAAACCGCGGGGCGCAACTAGTATTATATAATCATAATTTCGTATGAAAAAAAGCTTTGTTGACTTTTTCCTTGTTATCTTTAATTCAAATTTATCTTGTTTTTACTTTACGTAAGTAATAAAGTTTTTCACACGATTTTTTCGGATATGAAGAAATGGTTTTCTTAAATGTCATTAGGTAAGAACTTATAACAATACATATATCATTATTTTAGATTAAATTCTATGGATAAATGAATTAACAAAACAGTTTTATGAGACAATTTAAATAAATCAATGTTAAAATTATACAAACATTAAGCAACATAGTTATGTACCTATAACCTATATTCGCTTCCCAACAAGCACTTCCAGCCCGAGATAATATGTTTTTCACTATTCAACAGCATCGTTATTGTTACAGCAATTCTGCCGTACCGCGAGGACGCGAGCCCACAGACGCGCGAGTTTCTGGCGCGGGTCGTCGATGTGCTGTTGGACTTCATCCAACAAGTCAATGATAGGAACGAAAAGGTATATAAACTGTTTTTTTTGTATGTCTATCCTCTTTCAGGAGACGGATAAATCAGTTTAAATATTATGTTAAGACTTAGAAGTTTATTTGTTTGAATGTTTGTCCGTCGATCACGCTGAAACTACTGAACGGATTTTGATGAAATTTGGTATACAGACAGGATATGACTTGGCTGATAGCTATTTATTTCTATTAAATGCTCCCGTGGGATAAAACAGGAATAGACAATGACTTCATCATTTGTAAATATCCTAATTTTATGCGGGCAAAGCCGCGGACGGAAGCTAGTGTTTATATAAACAACTTGTACAGATCTTGGAGTTCAAAATGCCAGAGGAAATGCAGAAGATGCTAGATCTGCATCTGCCCGACGAGCCCCTGCCTCTAAAGCAGCTGTTGGAAGACTGCAAGACCACGCTGAAACACCAGGTGAAGACAGGTAAGTCATCATTTTAAAACTGACAATAACTGTCAAATAATAGGAAATTACATATTTTTTCTCTAACGTCAAACAAGAAGTATCGATTTCCTATTTCTTCTAAACATTAACATTAAAACGAGAATTTTTCCACACGATGATTAGTTGAAAAAGGTCTCGTAAAATAATGAAGTATCTGAGCTTAATGTCCCTGATGCAATTTCGAAACGTTTCACTATATACTATAAAGCCAAGGCCCTTTCCGCGTCTGTCTCTATATACAGCCTAGATCTCTAAAGATACACATCGCATTTTTATGGGTTTTTTTTAAATAGACAAAGTGATTCAAGAGAAACCTTTTTATTTATAATTAATTCTAGAAACTACTCCGAATTTAACGCATGAAGCCGCGAGCAAAAAAAAGCTTTATTTATAAATTGAATAAAACTCCAAGTGCGTTTTCGTTTTCAAATTGACAACTTTAAGTTTGAGTACATATCCCAAGTTTCATCCCAACAGAGAAGGCATTCCCATTTCCACGTCCGCAATTTGATCAGTAATTGGTGTATCATTCCGCGCTGTCGGCCACGAGCTATCATTCTGCAACATTTGTACATTTAATTGAATTGTTTGGCCCTGCGTTCGATAGGGGACGTAATGGCTGGAAAATGGTCCTTCGAGACTGGGAGAATTGTGCGGATGTAGATGTATCTATAGTATCTTTTACATTTGCTAAACTGAAACTTAATAAATGAAGAATAGTTTTATTACTCTATTATATAATCTTTGTCCATGTGGCCTAATTAATTCCTGTCCTATTGAATCTAGAAATCTAGTATCTGGGTGAGAAATTTAACTACATTAAATACCAATATTACCACCCTGCTCCTTAGTAGGTATAGTGGTTAACAGGTGAGCAGAACCGAGAGGTCCGGGGTTCGAACCCCGTAGGGTACTCACAAAAAAGTAAATAAGAATTTTTAAAAAGTTAATAATTATTATTAACAAAAAATAACAAACCGTCTTCAAATTGTCAGAACCAGACCAAATTTTAATAGTACAACATGACAGCTTCGAATAAGAGAAGCACCATCAAACACGGTTCACCCATTAAAGAATTACACAAACAAACACAAAAAATACTGTCGAATAAAGAACCTCCTCTTTTTTGCAATCGGTTAAAATTCGAATCGATTTTGTCAACTTTTTTATTATAGAAATAGTGTACCAGTTTTCATTCATACAAGAGATTCCACTTTTAGAGAATAAGACTTATTAACGAGTTTTAAACAAGATTAATTCCTTATATGATTTAACCCATATTGATCGAAGATCTATCCCGACGCTTCGAACACTTTACAGCGAGCGTGGTCGCGGGCAGACTGACACGTGTACATGTAACACTCGCGTGAAATCAAACACAAGAAAACACAACAAGATTCTATTTTTCTATCAAACAAAGAGTACCTCGGATTACACATGCACTATGCAGGTTTTAAGAGATTTCAACCGTCATCCAAATAGCGGAGTTACAAAGGAGCCCTCTCGGCCCGCATTGTCGAATTATATGCTCCATGGAGTGTGAGCGAGGGAGGCATTTGTACGATTTCTTTCATTTATTCTTTTTGCAGAAGACTTTAAACTTTGAAAATATAATTTTAGCGCAAACGTGTAATGGTGCATTTTTAGTCTGTTTATCCAACTAATAACACGCTTTTATCGTAGAATCGTCTTAATTACTATTAATCTGGAAGATTGTTTGATTTTCTGCTAATTTTATTCATGTTTTGGTGCTACATAAAGGTCTAAGGACATGTAAATTGTATGTATACATGCTATTTAGATAGTATTCGGGATTTAGTATTTTACATTTGTGTTTGTTGCCTTTCGGATCAATCGATTACTTTTAAATACTCCCATTTCATATAATTATACATCCTCTTTTTATATTTATTGCTTTGATTGTGAATTTTTGAAACCCTCTTTCGTTTATTTCTTCTTATCTATAGATATATCACTTGAATACAGGTAAGTGTGAACAGGCGATTTTAATAACTACTATGGATATCAGAAAGCTTTAATCTAATATCGAAAGTTCTTAACTTAATGAGTAAAATGACAATAATAACTTTTTGAAATAAAACGACAATCGTCCAAAATTTTCATAAAAATTAATCGCCAAATTGTTGCTAAGCGTTTTAATACAGAACTGACCAATTCGACTGTTTTTTTTTTTCTCTCTTTGTTATGGCATAAGAAAGGATGTTATGGAGAGAAAGTACGTACCACGGGTGAAGCCAGGGCGGACCGCTAGTCTTATAATCTATATTCTATTATATATATAAAAATGAAACCCGTTTTCTTTGGTCACGGCTTCACGCGTGAATGGCTGGACCGATTTCACTAATTCTTTTTTTGTTGTATTTGTTATTATTAGGAGAAGGTTTTTAAACATTATATATATAAAGAAAAAAAATAGTAAGAAAATCTCTCAGAAATATTGAAAAATGTACTAAATATACATTTTGTATATTTTAAAAAACGCGAGTCACAAATGTCAATGTCATTCACAGCCATAGATTATATTTATATAAGGAGTTGAAATAGGGAGATGAAAGCGATATAACCGAATACCACACGGGAGAAGCCGCGGGCGGAAAGCTAGTATTATATATAAATGACCTGTCACGTTGTTTATCCGCGATGGACACATAAACTACTCAACCGATTTTATTCAAATTTGCGCACCATGTGCAGTTTGATTCAACTTAAAAGATGGGACAGTGCAGTCCCGTGTCCCCTCGTGGGGTATGGGGCAGATGACATACATCTGTTTCACTGATCGATTTTCTTAATTTTTCATTTTATTTAAAATTAAATACACACAAGAGATTAATATCACATTGATATTAGAGATAACATAATTACTTTTGTATTCAGATCTCAATCCAATCAAAAACGTGTACAATTTTATTAATTTTTTAAAATTATTTACATTGCGATATAGTTAACAACTTATTATAATTCCTATTACGCTTAAATTTATAACCTTACTAATCTGCGTGTATATATTTGCTTGTTTATAAGTAAGTATTACATTCATATTGTAATCTTTATGGACAAGTAGGTGATCAGCCTTCTGTGTTCTGCCAGACTGTCACATTTTCTTGGGCGTCCTCACCGGGAATCGAACTCAGGACCCCTCGGTTCTACGCTCACGCGTTAACCACTGTACCGAGGAGGCGGTCAAAGATAGGACAGTTATTATATCATCGTCAGCCCATGTTCCCACTGCTGGGACACAGGCCTCCTATGAGGGTTCAGGCCATAATCCACCACGTTGGCCAAGTGCGGGTTGGCAGATGTCACATATCCCCGAACTTTTTGATTCTTGGACATGCCGGTTTCCTCACGATGTTTTCCTTCACCGTTTTAAGCAGTGTTGATGTTATCCGCATGTGCAGATTAATTGAAAAGTTTATTTCCTGCATTCTCGCCCAGTTTCGAACCCCACTAATCGATTTTGAAGTCTTAGGTTGTTGCCACTGAGCCACCACCGCACATAGTTATTATAAAGTTATCATATCAATAACTATAAATGACTTCCCGGGCGGAGCCGGGGCGTGCAATAGTAGGATAGCTACTAATATTATAAATGCGAAAGTTTGTAAGGATGTGTGTGTGTTTGTTGCTCTTTCACACAAAGACTACTGAACCGATAGCAATGAAATTTGGTACGTAGACAGCTGGACAACTGGAATAACATATAGGCAACTTTTAATCCCGATATTCCTACGGGATACGGCCTTACTCGGGTCAAACCGCGGGGCGCAGCTTGTTATTATATAAGAGTATTCCTTATAGGGGCATGCTGGAGGCACTTCGCGATGGCGCTAAAGTTACACAATTAATGTCAGTCACGTGGCCGGGCTTAATTTGCCCCCAAAATAAAACAATGGCGCCATAATCCGATGTAAAAGCCACTTGATTTAGCTAGAGTGCCCTAATATTACGCAAATCATTGGATTATGGGAGAGGGTGACCGTGCGTCCGACTTTTTGGGGATGTTCTTGTTTTTAATTAAATAATTGTTGTTGGAAGTTTATGTGAATTTTGTTCGATAGTTTATAAAACCAAGGAAATAGATTCGATTGCATTAAAAAAATAATAATCAGATTTTATATTATTTTATGCGGTCAGATTACAAATACTCTTCGATAATAGAACAATTCGTCTTAATATTAGAACATCTGAAGAGATGTTTCATGAGCAAATCTCATAAAACACTAAGTTAGGTTAGTAAACCACATATCATTAAGACAACGTCTAATATATAAAAAAAAATAAAAGAAATAAATAATAATAGCATGTGATGTTCGAACAAATCTTCGTTTTTATAATAATTATGGGTTGCTTGGAAGAAATTGCTGTCTTAGCGATAAGGCCGCTTATTTGTACGCAATTGTGCCGTGTGTTTGTGTCCTTTTTATATTTGTCCTTTTGTATTGGTGCAAATAAAGAGTTCATCCATCCATGTTATATCCTATTTTTTTTCCTTATTTTAATGTTTCATGTGTGCAATAAATAATAATTCATTTTGTTTCATATATGTAAATAATTAAAAAAACATCCAACTTAATTTTTTGTTTGATTTTACGTGAGTTACAATAATTCGCCTGTAAAATCCGTTAAACAGTCTTCACTCTTTATCCCGCGTAAATCAAACTACCATTACCCTATAAGGGTCTGTGTGATGGATCCCCGCTTGGACCGCAGCCCGGGATTATCCCCATTGTCGGCAGATAACGGCCATATTGTTGTGGAAATTTTATCATTTTCCAATTTTTTCCCGCCATAATGTGTGCTTTACTGCGAAATGCTTTCAGCGGAATACTAAAAATATATAAACAGTATTTTTATATCATAATTATTACATATTACTTATCGATATACTATTACAATTTTTATTTATAGCAAAGTAGTATTCCCAGTCGCAGATTTTTAAATCTATACGTTTCTTTTAACCGACTTCAAAAAACGTGAAGGTTTTCCATGTGACCGTTTTTTTTTTGTGTTTCTTACCTCATAACTGTTTACGCAGTTCGCCCAGTATAAATTTATGATTTTTTATTTGAAAGCTGGCGCCTTCCATGTCTCCACCACAGATAACATGATTCTATACTAGTATATGTAGCCTTATTTAAATTTGATCTACCTAAATTTAATTTTTAGTTTTATAGCATTGAAATGCTTTATAAATGAGAAATTTTGAAAGAATAGAAAAATTTGATCAC
>NC_052125.1:75990-104944 GCF_012273895.1 Zerene cesonia | reverse complement strand
TGCTACGGTTAGGCAAGAAACGCAGGTTCGAATCCTGCCTCGTGATCAAATTTTTCTATTCTTTCAAAATTTCTCATTGATCTACCTAGTTCTAATAATGTTATGGCGGAATAGCTTCATGTATCCAATAAAAATTATGCGTAAGTTCTTACTTATCCTCAATAAACAAATAAATTATATTCGGCAACTACCCCACGCTGCCCTTCCTTCACACCCCGTACGTGCCCCTCAGCAAGCAAATCAGTGGCATTTCCCATACTATACACAAATAATTCACTTACAGAATGAATAAGCTCTTGTTAGAAATAAGCAAACTCAATCAAAACTACGCGTAAGTATCAAATTGTATGAATTGTGGTTAATATCAAAAATAATTCATTTATAGGTGTAAAGAGTGGGTGTACGCATTTATCATTTCAATAACTTCCTACATTTAGATTGGTAATTGTATATCAGTATATCTATTTGTGAAAGATTTTTATTCATAAATAAAAAAAATGTATATATTTTTATTTTAATTTAATTCTTGGCCAAAATGTCACCTGAATAATGTTAATTAGAACACATTTTAAAATAGTTGTCCAATAGGACATTAGACGAATAGTTTAACTACAGATAACATAATACTATACTAGTAGTTTTAACAAAGATTGAAAAATTGCCTCTTAGTTAGCTATATAACATAACATTTTTACTACAAATACCTAATAATAAAATAATAATAAAAAACTCTTATGAATCAGTTATATCATCATGTGGATAACATCACCACTGCTTAACGGTGAAGGAAAACATCGTGAGGAAACCGGCATGTCCAAGAATTAAAAAGTTCGACGACATGTGACATCTGCCAACCCGCACTTGGCCAGCGTGGTGGATTATGGCCTGAACCCTCATAGGAGGCCTGTGTCCCAGCAGTGGGAACATATATGGGCTGATGATGATGATGATGATGTGTTGACTTCACAAAAAGAACAAATAATAAAAAAATAAATAATTCTACGAGTGTGGAACAAATTTTAAGTACAGAACAGCATATTATAAATTCGCGCCAAAATTCAGTACAAGCACAGTCCACGGGCGAACTTATAAAACGAATCAAATTCCGAATCATTGTTATTCAAACAAGTATCACCGACCACAATGCTGGCTGATTGCTATTTGCTGTCACTCTGACAGCTGCACGTGGCGCGCGGGAAAAATTATAACCTCAATCCTAACCCTACAAAACATGGCTGCAAATAATCAATTGTGTATTTTATATCGCTATGAAGCGCAGAATATTGTTTTTGGCAGATATTTAAGGGGTGTGGCCGCTTGGGAGACGGGCGATAGATAAGTATGTTTGGAGTATGTAGCCTCGAGGGTACTTGAGTCTTCGTTTTGTGTTTTATCAGGCCATTATTTATAATCTGTGGTAGTGACATTATCAATATGACGCGTGGATAGCTATTATATTTTTTAAGAACGATTTATGGCCTGGCATAAAAATAGATAACTTTACAAATAAAATCAAATAGAAAAGAAAATCTTATTGATTTATAATGCTATTGTTTTAAAACTTTAAGAATAGCGAAATGTTACAGATATAAGAGAAAATAACGTAAAAAACTCAATTACAGTTTCTCTCAAATTGTCGTGAACAAAATCTTAACACTTCTTTGGTTTCGATTATCATTATAAAAGCGATCATTCTACAACCGGTCCATCATTCATAATCCACTGGCTTAACCCTCAAAATGCAAACTGAAAATACAAACAAATCATTCAAGTAATTTGGCCGAAAGTACCCACATCAGTGTTGCCCTCTTCAATACAGATTAAGCACGAATTACGTAACACCTGAACTAGAATTAATTGCAGCCCCATCTGCAGCGCGAAGGGGCTTATATTAAATTCCTTGTGATGAATTAATATTATTTTTGCACTGGCATCCCTTGACATAACCGGTATTGTAAGATCAATCTTATTACAAAGCAATAAGATTCATTTTGAAGTGACTGTGGTTGAAATTTCTGTAGTCTAAATGTTATGTTGTCAGATTGGAAGTATTGGGAGTAAAATTAATGTCTGTGCAATAAACTTGGGGGCTCATAGGAAAATGGGTTTTAATGTAATGACTGGTAGGTTCACTTTTTCTTATTTATGACGGAGGGGTAGCATTTCATTTTGTTCTAAAGAATGCGTAATAAAAACGTTGGCTACTGACAAAGATAGTCTGAATAGAGAAATTGTTTATGTGCATATTTTTTAAATAGAACTTTCGCGTTAACGTGCTTTTTGCTGGATTTTTTATTAAATTACCATCTACGCAGTCTCTTCTTTAAGATACTAAATATTGTTTTAAAACTTAGTTTTAATTAAATTTCATATAATTAAGCATTGATGTCGGTCATTTAAAAATTAAACCAGCGTTATAAAAGGGCAATGTTTTAAGAACCAGCTTTTCAGTCGAATCCAGATACAAAAATCATATCAAGAATTCGAATTACGATTTAAAAGAAAGACATACAAACTAACAAACAAACACGCTTTCGCATTTATACTTGAGATAAGTAAAAATTTTCCAACCAGCTTCAAAAAACGAGGAGGTTATCTATTTGACGACTTTATTATATTGATGATTCAGCAGTTTAATTTTTTGTTAAAAATTATTATTGTTATACTGAAACGATCTCTCATTTGACGTGCATTTTAAGTGCAATAGTCTGAAAAGCAGTTTAAAAATGGTTTATTATTAATTAATTTCTATAAAACGTCAGTTTGTATCTTGTGACGTAAGTATAATATGTTTTGAATCCACATAATGTAAGGCATACCTATAAGCCCAAATCTATCGATTTTTGAATCTAAACGACCCATCATAACACATGGACCGGATATTAAAGGAAGGCCGCGTGCTATAACTAGCTTATCTTGTAAAAAGCGGAGATAGTGTGGGGACGATTCCACCCCGTCCCGTGGGGCGGTTTATCAAGTGCCGCAGATGAGGGTAGGTAGACAATATTAAATGATATTCAACGAGATTTAAAATTAGGGTATTTTAATATTTGCATTATTTCAATATGCGTCATTGATAAGTATATTTAATCATTGATTATAAGACGGTCTTATAGACTAGTAGCTTACCGCCCGCGGCTTCGCACGCGTTGATTTTAGAGTGGTTTAATAGATTTTATTATACACATAAACCTTCCTCTTGAATCACATCTGTAAAAAACCTCAACAAAATCCGTTGTGCAGTTTTAAAGATCTAAGCATACATACATATAGACGTGGGACGCGTCTTTATTTTATACTATGTAGTGATGATGTCACTCAGTGAAGTTGCAGCTCTCAAATGGTGGAAGAAATTTTGAAATCGGTCCAGCCGTCTTTGTGTGAGAGCTATATAAACATACTTATATAGAAATCTTTCCTCTTTATAATCTCTATATATTTAGAAATTAAAGACTTTTAAACGGATTTAAAACGCGATTTATTCATTATATTATCAACCCGACGCTTCGAACATTACAGCTAGCGTGGTCACGGGGAGACTGAGTTCTGAGTCTCAGTCTAAAATCCGTTTAAAAGTCTTTAATTTCTAAATATATAATAATCGCGTAAAATCAAACACAAGAAAATACAGATAGTAGTATTTATACATAAAATTCTCAAGTCACAATGTTAGTACCTATACTCCTTAAATTTTTATCTTGTAAATTTTTATTGTTAAATATGCTGAAAGCAAATTATTCTTATGTATCTTATGTATTCAAAGTGAAGGGATATTACATTAAAGCAGTGGTTACAATGCCCTTAATTTCAGAAAATCTCCGTCGTCCTTTAGTCGAATCGCACTTGCGTCTACAGAAATACTTAAAAGACATTATCACATACATTAAAACTCAATGAATGAGAATTCAGTTAAAACGTGACAGCTTACGGTCAAACCGCTCGGATAAGTATCAATACACCGGTTAAACGGCGCGTGGTATTGCATCCGGGCCCCGGATGCAGGGCCGGTATCCGTGTGACGCGGATATCAAAGTTTTCGTTTGTTATTTGGTGCGGAAAATTATCTATATTTTTCGGTTGTGGTGTAGAATCTATTGAATTAATTCACGGACTGATTTCATACGTCAATTAATTATATATTTTTTACAACATTGACAAGCTTTGTAATTTAAATGTAATGTTTTCTATGCTTAAAGCGACAGTAGACCATATATTTACGCTAGCAATATAAAATATTATCTGTATACTTTGTCGAAAATTCTTAAATAAATAAATAAGGAAATCAACCAATCAATCAATAATGTTAGATAGTCCCCGTGATTGAAGATAAATCGATAAATTTCGAAATTAAACCGTAACAAAATGTAAAGATCTGTTTCATATACGCAGTTACTATATGAAGTATACATCTGACTTTGCCCTCTCCAGGGCATCCGCACTTCTTCAACCAGCTCTCCTGCGGGCTGGACATCATCTCGCTCGCGGGGGAGTGGCTCACAGCCGCTGCCAACACTAACATGTTCACCTACGAGATCGCGCCAGTCTTCATCTTGATGGAAAACGTGGTGCTAGAGAAAATGAGGAACATGATCGGCTGGAAGAGCGGGGACTCCATCCTGGCACCGGGTGAGTGGTTCTCGTGGGTTTGGTGAGGATGAAGAAAGTGTAGTGAAGTCCCGTGTCCCCCAATGGGGTATGGGGCAGATGATGTACATCTGTTTCACTGATCGATTTTCTTTAGGGACAAGTAGGTGATCAACCTTCTGTGTCCTGCCAGACCGAGACATTTTTTTTTGTGCGTCCCCACCGGTAATTGAACCCAGGACCCCTCGGTTCTACGCTCACGCGTTAACCACTGTGGTTAATTGAAATTTAAACGTTTGAAAGTAGGTATGTATAGTTGGTGTTATTATAATAATACCCACGTAAGCTTCCCAAAAGACCGGGTTCCTTCCTCCAGTTCCTTCTTCCACGCCGTGGCAATAACAGACTTTTTAAATATAAATTTACGTTTTTTAAAACACAGTTTCGCAGTTATACTTTGAAGCCCATGCAACAGTTTTTTATACACTTCGTTATAAATTCGTAACGTTGAAGGCAAGTTTATTGCTATATAGTTAATACCAAATTCAATCCAATACCAGGTGGCTCTGTGTCCAACCTGTACGCGTTCCTGGCGGCGCGCCACCACAAGTTCCCCCAGTACAAGGAGAAGGGGCTCACCAGTATACCTGGACAACTTGTCATGTTCACCTCCGATCAGGTAGGTACTGAGGGAGAGGCAGGTTAACTTAGTCTGTATTTAGTGAAATTCTGTTTAAACATACTCCTATTAAAATTGTATGTGTAGACGAATGTTCTTTAAAAGTGATTTTCATACACATTTTTGATTTACGTTGAATTAAATTAAAGTTTTGTGTCCAACACTATCGAGTAAGCGAATATTTCAGATACAGGGTTTGTTTAATATAATAGAAATATATTCTAACAATTTAACTTTTTAAAATATCACAACATACCTATTAATATAGTTCAAAGTAAATAAATGAATCGTTTCATTATAGTGCCACTACTCAGTGAAGTCCTGCGCGTCCGTGTGCGGCCTGGGCACGGACTACTGCGTGTGCGTGCCGTCCGACGAGCGCGGGCGCATGATCCCCGCGGAGCTGGAGCGGCTCGTGCGCTACCACCGCGACCGCGGACACGTGAGTACTCGTGGGCGCGCGTACAGTGTGCGGACGTGTCATGTGTGAGCGTGCCATGTGTGAGCGTGCCATGTGTGAGCGTGCCATGTGTGAGCGTGCCATGTGTGAGCGTGCCTTGTATGAGCGTGCCATGTGTGAGTCTACAATGTGTGAGCGTGCCATGTCTGAGTCTACATTGTGTGAGCGTGCCATGTAGCATGTGCGAGCGTGTTGTAGCATGTAGGACAGTAGTACGCTGCTTTTATGTGCTATATGTGAGTTTATCATGCTACCTGTACGTGGCATCTATCTAGGAGACTTTTTATACGTGTCCTAATCTGCAAGCTATATCAATTATGTCCATTTTCCTTCATGTAGTAAAGTAGGTTGTGCAAGTGGGCTCAGAATTTCTTCTCTGTAATTGATTTTTGTAAAATAATAAAGTGTAATTGCACACACATACATTATCACAGTCAAAAAGAATAATAATAAATAAGTACACACGATTCATAGGCACAATGTCCATATTGGTGGAGCGGTATATGCCGTCTGAGAGAAGCGATGTAAACATAGATTTTAAGAATAAATTAAATAAGAAATTTTGTACGTCCTTTTGTTGTTTGCTTTTCAAAATCAGCGTTTATAAAACTATACGTATCATTATATAACATATAAGTATCTAAGTATCATTGAGCACACCATCGGTGGGACCATCTACAATAATGTGTTGGAAATATAAATGTAGTGCATTGTCGTCAGGTGCCTTTCTTCGTGAACGCCACGTCGGGGACGACGGTGCTGGGCGCCTTCGACCCGCTCACCGAGATCGCAGACATCTGCCAGAAATACGACATGTGGATGCATGTTGATGTATGTAACACATTATCATCATCATCATCATCATCATCATTATCATCATCAGCCCATATATGTTCCCACCACACAGGCCTCCTATGAGGGTTCAGGCCATAATACTCCACGGTGCCCAAGTGCGGGTTGGCAGATGTCACATGTCGTCGAATTTTTGATTCTTGACATCGCTACGTAGTAACGCAAAGTTAATTTCCGCGTCTACCTGTTTTAATGTATGCTTAAAACTTTGAAAGGATTTAACGAATTTTGATGGGGTACATATTATGTAACATCTGTTTAGCTACCCCGATTTTAACACGTGCGAAGTCGCATGGTAAAGCTAGTTGACTCTATAATATTCGAAGTATATCTCTATAGTTTTCGCAAAGACCCATATGTCGTGGGACTTCCGGGTACGAGATTATGGAATGTGTCCTTTCTCGGGTCTCAAACTATCTTTGTACCCAATTTCATCCAAATCGGTTCAGCTGCTCTTGAGTTACAAAAAGTGTAACGAACATGATTAAATTAATAAAACAAGTACTAGTATATACAAATTATATTATATTTTAGAACGTTCGATGTTTTCATTGAAAACTTTATCCTCTTAAATACGATTGCTTATTTATTTTATTATCCTCCTAATGTTATAAACACAAATATATATGATTTAAGTACCTATGGATGTATGTATGGGTGTATGTTATTCTTTCACGCAAAAATACATCGTATCTGCTTGAAATTTGTTACAAAGATAGATTATAGTCTGGAATAACACATAGGCAACACTATTTACACACTTTTTACCTGGGTGCAACACGTGCTGCCGCGGATTATAGCTAGTATTTGAATACGAATCTGATTGTTTGGTCGGCAGGCGGCTTGGGGAGGCGGCCTGCTGTTCTCCAAGAAGTATCGTCATCCAAGACTGACTGGCATCGAAAGGTGAGGGGTTTGATACATTAGAATATTGTTTTAGGATAAATAAATGTTATGTCTAATACATTACGAATATCATGACTCAAACATAGGCGACCAGTAAAACAGAAATGTCTCTTTTGAGTTTGAGTTCGAAGAAATTACTTAAAATTTGTATAATAATTCTTTTCAATTTGTTGAAAAAATTTAAAACATGTCATTTGGCCAATTATTATCTAATCATGATTTTAATAACAGCAGTTGTTTAATTTTTTTTAATTGTATGGCATTTATTTCAATTAAAAAAAATTGAGGGTGTTTTAAAGTTTTTATATCGAATTTGTTTTAAATTCATTTACATTTTAGTGTAGGGTGTGCAGGGAGATGAATTAAAGTTTTCAGCCAAATGAAATAATTATTATATTTTTACTAAGCTATTCAACAAATACACTACACTAATTATATTCTACTTAACCGTGGGTCGGTGGCGCGAGTTACGGGACAACTGAGGGGCGACGCTAATGCGATGTGCGATGGAAGCAAAAATCCAGCGTCAGAACAACACCTACAACCTTATAAATGTAGGGTCATTTCTTCCTAAACGAAACCAAAATAATAAACTGAAAAATCGAAATTATAAAAACCAAATTCCCCCCACTCCTATCGATTTCTGCCATATTTAAACACACGCAAGCATAATGAAGCTCAGTGTCGCACGGTCGGCCGTGCGCGCCTGCCGCATTACGGTTGATGGATGACGCTGCAATTAATTCCCTTTGATTCCGGGATTTCCCTGTCGTGTATGACGTTTTGGAAAACGGTTTTAGTAGGTTACGTGACGGGTTTATGGTTTGGGAATTATGGATTTTCTGTATGTTTATAGATCTGTAAAAACTGTCGATGTATATAATGTATAACATAACATTTTAAGCACCTCATTTTGAATCAAAATATTATACGATTCTTTTAAGAATAGGAACGTCAATTACCTTTATGTCAAACGTCATTTGCTAACTAGGCTTTAAAATCCTTTTTGCGGTTAAAAACTGGTTTATTCTGACTTGTAAGTTAAAATGTAAACAGATACATTATTGCTTACCTTAAGGCGATGGTGATTTACTCGTTTGAATTTACGTCTACGACGTCCCATTATGGCGATATGGCGATCCTATTGTTAGTTGGATCGTGTGGTATTGATATTTGATTGTATATTTATGACCTTACAAGTAGCTTGCATACAGATTCCAATATTTATCGTTCAGATACGTCTTCTTTATGATGTAATCGGATTTTTTAATAATAATGTTGTTGGTGTAAAACCGTTTTAATTACAATTATCAAATAAATAAATTTAATTCACAACATATTAGGTAATTAGTATGCTATGATCTGTAGGAAATTAAATTTCAATAGATTGATAGATAGATAGAAGACAAACATGAAAAAACTAACTTTCTAACATTTCTTTCAATTTAATAAAAATTTAATTGCATTAAAAACTGATAACGATACGGAACCCAAACTTATAAATGCTACTTTAAAAAGCTCGGCGATCAATTAAAGCGCCCTCGTAAAAAACAAAGTGCGATCCAACACAATTTGCCCATTTATCAAACGTAACTGCCGTCTGTCACACCGAAGCGTCACCTCCTTCTTTCACCTTCTTCTAACAGACAAAAATTCTAATTAAGAAAATTATTAAATCTTTTAATTAAAACATATTTGTGATCATTCTGAAATACTTCTCTGCTTTCTAATAAAGCACCAAATGACAACAACACCTTATCAAACCCAACGATATAGCTCCCTCTTATTGAAACGTCGGTTCAAAATATCACAAGGTTTTTAAAATAATACACATTATAAAAATTCTTAATTCAAAAATTAGTAATATGATAAAAACATAATATGTTACTTTACTCAATAATACTACAGATAATATAATACTATACTAGTAATGATACAGATTATAACATCGAGGTATTTTAAATTTATACGAGTTAATGTAGCGTATGGTTATCCGTACAAACATGTTTGTGACTGTGGTATTTTTCCGGAAAGAAACATATTTTGTTCTTGTCATATTTTAGCAATTTTAGAATTAAGAGCTTTTATAATAGTAGTAGTAGTAAAAGTAACTCTATCTGTCTGTTACGTTTTCACGAAGATATGAAGATAGAACTGAACTTAGCAAAGGACATAGGATTCTTTAATCGCGAAAAAAGGAGTAGAAGGGGTTGAAATAGGGGATGAAAGATTTTATGAAAGTTCCTAATTGTCCAACATAAAATCATGTAAGACTTTTTCACACTTTACCAATTTTGACAAATAGTTTTAGACTTTGGGAAAGACTATATATAGGCTACTCCTAATCGTGTCGCGCGATGTAACCAAATTCCCGGCGAAGCCGCGTTCGGAGAGCTAGTAAAAAATAAAATAAGATCAACTTTAAACGACATAATGGTCTGCATTCGTGTTCGGTGTGACAGAGGATACGGACCCCTAACTAAGCAGGGATTAAGTGTAGACCGTGCGGAACCCGACAACTGTGTCAATAGCAGATAGATGTGTTTGCATTCACACTTAGCTATTTGGATTTAAATTTATAATGCGCTAACTTAAACGTAACTTAGGTAGATTTGATGATGTATAATGCAAAGTAGGAACAACCGACTGATACAAACAATATTTTTTTATTCGGGTAAATAAAACCTAGCTCTATCATCACTACAAAGTATAGAACAAAGTCGCTTTCTCTGTACCTATGTCCCTACGTATGCTTAAATCTTTAAAACTACGCAACGGATTTTGATGGGCTTTTTTTAATGGATAGAGTGATTGAAGAGGAAGATTTATGTATACATATACAAAATATAAATTACTGCGAATTTAACGCGTGCGAAGCCGCGGGCAAATGCTAGTCTATACACTAATAACTATACTAGTCTTTACGTTAATAATACACCTTTTATTAAATATTACATGTTCTCTATTTTGATGACAGATAAACGTATTTAACGTTTCTATTATTTTTTTTATGTCATAGCGGGCAACTGAGCTGGTGGTTCACCTGATGGTAAGTGACCACCACCGCCCGTGAACATTCGCATAGATAGTGCCACATTTAAGGGTTAAGGGATAAGGAAAGGATTGATAACTGGAACGGAGGAACTGGAAAAGGTGAGGAAAAGGAAACAGGCCTCCGGCTTTCCCACTCGCCGTACGAATCACAATAGCATTCTATTATTTCACGCCGGTCGTCTATGGGGGTGTGGTGCTGATGCGAGCTGGCCCTTTTCGTGCCGAAGCGTGTTCGACTCCCATACAAATAAAAGGCGTTAGTATTATTTAAATAAAGATATAAAGATATAAAAGGCGTAGTTTTATTTGATAACATGATCCTTTTAGAAATTAAAAACTTTTTAACGGATTTTAAACGCGATTTATTCATTATATTATTAACCCGACGTTTCGAACGTCTCCCCGTGACCACGCTCGCTTAAAAGTTTTTAATTTATAAACGTATAAAACTCGCGTAATATCAAACACAAGAAAATACTAACATGATCCTTATCATCCTCAGGGCTGACTCCGTGACCTGGAATCCCCACAAGCTGATGGGCACACTGCTGCAGTGCTCAACCGTGCACTTCAAATATGAGGTGAGTGTGTTGGTGAGTGGATGTGTGTGCATGTGTGCATGTGTGGATGTGTGTGCGTGTGTGGGTGTGTGTGTGTGGGTGCGTGTGTGCGTGTGTGCGTGTGTGAATGTGTGTGCATGTGTGGGTGTGTGTGTTGATAAAAGTAACATTCGTATTAGCCGGTTTATATTATTACATTGTTTATTAAATGTATGTGACTCCCAAAATAAGATATCAGGCAGGCATTATTTATCAGCAAGCGGTGAAATGGACCAAGAATTAGGTGCTGTTTGTTAAATTATGTTTAATAAAAAACGAAACCTCCTTCTTGTTAGAACTAGACCAAATTGAAGTGGGACCACACGGGACCCAACAGTTTTCCAACAAAATGCTCATCTATCTATGCTAATATTATAAAGCTGAAGAGTTTGTTTGTTTGCTCGAACGTGCTAATCTCAGGAACTGCTGGTCCGATTTGAAATTTTTTTTCAGTGTTAGATAGCCCATTTAACGAGGAAGGCTACATATGTACCACGGGCGAAGCCAGGTCGGACCGTATATATATATATATATATATATATATCACCATTAGAAAGCTGCAATTACTAAGTTACATAGGCTTTATATGTACCACGGGTGAAACCGGGGCGAACAGCCAGTATATAAATATCAAAATTGGTCACTCGAATCTATTGGCGTGATTCTTATTATATAGTAATATAATATACTTCTAATATATCGAGCGGATTTAAAAGTAAATATTTATCAAAACCCCATTGAAAGGGTTTCTGCACGGTTCTGCGTGCAGCGATAACCAATATAAACAAATTATTATTCATTGCTTGTTTGTTTGTACAACATTTGTTGGGGTACAAATAGATATTTATATTGTGTGTACGGTTTGAAAAATCATTTAAATATTTTAAACTAGTGGTCCGCCCCGGCCTCGCCCGTGCTACGTTTTTTTTCTCTCCCTGAGAACCTTCCTTGTGTCTTAACAAAAACGCAAAAATAATATAATAAGGCAATCGAATTTTATTAATAAAGAAGACTACTCTATCATGCCGGTTCCGGTTGACTTTAAATATCAGAAATTTCGTTCTGTTGGTAAAGAAGTTACAGAATCGACCCGTCTGTCTGTTAAATCTGAACATTTATTAGTATTTTGTTAAGGTTAATGGTACACTTATTTTTTCTTTTTAACCGACTTTAAAAATAGAGGAGTTACTCGTTTTAAACATTTACTGGGACAAACGATTTTGATAACAATTGTTTTATTTGAATGCTGCTGCCTCCCGTACGGTTTCCATTTAATGTTATTACAAATAAAAATAATTATGTCCATGTTGATATTAACGTTATAAATAAGACGGGTGGGTATCGCGAGCAGGTATGTAATTTCTCTTTCAAGAGCGATTCTAATGAATTAAACAAAGATTGCCTGGCAGAGATTGCTGTCTAGCAATAAGGCCGCCTTTTGTACAGAATATCATTGTGCCATATTATATTTTGTATAAACTATTCTTTCTGTTTTGTACAATAAAGTATTATAAATAAATAAATAAAAAAGATATTGCAGTATTTAAATATAAGGATTTAAGTCTTAACGGAAACTGATACCACACGGCGACGTTGGGTAAATGCGAAAAAAGTCGCGTAAGGAAAGAAAGTCTTATTATAAAAAAGGTTCAATTTCTTGGTTTGTAACGTTGTTACTCAAAAATTCCTAGATTTAAAAAATAAATTAGCCATTAGAAAGCCACAGCTTTACTGAGTAACAGATGTTACTGTACGGCGGGCGAAACCGGGAACTGCGCCTAGTTCTATATATTTACATAAACAGAGGGTCTCCAGTAGGGATGATGCGGAAGTTTCCAGGTTGTTTCCCGCATCAGATCAATGCGGGCTGATCATAAATTCCGGCCACGCCCTCTGAAACTTTTTTGTAGGGATGTGCGCAGGTCGATGATTTGATTCCTTATAATACCTATTTAAATATGTAAACAATTTATGTTTGTAATGGAAACCACGTTTATTCAGATTTGTATTAGTGCTTAGATCAATGAAGATAATATTGAAGTTTTAAAAGAATATATAAATTTAGTTTTTCGTAACATTGAAAGCTTTCCTGCATATAAACTTTTTACGTAAAACTTCGTTATTTATACAATGGGTATGAGGATGTTTGAATAATTTTAATGATTAACTTTAAAAGAGTCGATGGGATAGATACTTATGAAATCCGTTTTCTTTTCTATTCATGTTATATTAAATGGATCGCCAAAAAGGGCTTGCTTTTGAACGTTAAAGTAGGATTTAGTACACATAAGTACGTGCTTCTTTTCAGTTTTAAGAAATAATAAGCAAATAAATCCATATGTGGTAAATGATGACACTTTTTGTAACATAATCGGTGTGTCACCAAGAATAAATTCATGAAATGAAATGAAATCATGTCATCGAAATATTTTTCCATATTTTTGTAATTTGTGTTTACAGCGCCTTTTTTATACGTGGCTATATCTTGTATCTTGTACACAATGCATTTTTGAGCAAATATAGATTGCGTAGAATAAAAGTAAAAATACTTCGGAAAAGACGGATGTTTATTAAATATCGATATCTCTTTCCCACCCCTTTGCTGTTCAACGCCAGTTTTAATTAAATTCCGCTGTCGACACTTTGAAACATATGTTGCCAATTTTGGACCCTCTCCTGTAACCACTCAACCTATTATCAACTCTATGCCACTCACATACAGTCAAAATTTTGAGAGCAATTATTTTATCGCGCTGTCGCATCGAAATTTAACCTTATCCCATTAATCTTAAAGCATAATTTGGAATGCGGTGTAAAAATCTATTATCTATAATTAAGAACATTGCATTATAAGCTTTAACGCAATCGTTTAAGGTCGATTCTCCAGTGCGGTAAAAAGACATTAGTTGCAGATTCCACTACATCATTTTGTCTGCATTTGACGGAATTTTCATGGTGTAAGTGGAAGTTTATCTTGCGTGTAACATTCGTGAGGGATTTGTTTGTAAATCCAGTACGGGTAACTGGGTTCGATTCCCGCAGATAAAATTAGCTATTGAGATAGATGCTACAATTACCTATTTATTACCTAAACTACCAATTACCTTCGGTTAATCGTTGAACACGTTTCCTTTTGTGTTTGATGTGAGGTAATCACTGTCATATGGTTCATGTCATGTCATGGTCACCTTTATTGTGGAAAATTTTATAATTTTCATCGATTTTTTAATACAAAATGAACGCAACCGCACCAGGGCATCCTGCTCAGCTGCAACGCGATGTCGGCCGAGTACCTGTTCATGACGGACAAGATCTACGACCCGCGCTACGACACCGGCGACAAGGTGATACAGTGCGGCCGACACAATGACATATTCAAGCTGTGGCTGCAGTGGCGCGGGAAGGTTCGTGGTTCTTGTTCTCAATTTATATCTACTAATCTTACAGTAATATTATAAAGCTGAGTAGTTTGTTTTTTGTTCGGTTGGTTGAACTTGCTAATCTGAGGAACTAGTGATCCGATTTGAAAATTTCTTGCAGTGTTAGATAGCCCATTTATTGAGGATGACTTCAGGCTATATAATATCGGGAACTAGGCGGGCTTAAAATATCTGTCGGCAAGAATTAAAGTGACCGAATTATATAGATGTTGTCAGGGAATTTTTTTGTGATAAATTTGCTAATTAAAATAAAATAAATGAAATCGAATGAATAAAGGTTAACCAAAAAATTTAAAGCGATGATATTAACGACATATCATATGTTATAAAATGAGAGAAAGGGTTATATAAAGACGTGTAAATTACTGAAATTACATTCATTGTTTAAGTGCAATAGAAAGTTGAGTGAAAGATAGGGGGCATAAAGTACTTATTACTAAGATTCAGTTCGTTGTAATAGCATAAACATAGTTTTTCACTTAAAAATAAAACATAGGATTCTCGTAGTAAGTCTGCTCTCGCTACAACATCTATATTTAAAATCTCCAGGGCACGTCCGGCTTCGAACGGCTGATGGACCGGCTCATGGAGCTCTCCGAGTACATGGTGCGGCGCATCCGCGAGCAGAGCGACCGCTTCCACCTCATCCTGGAGCCGGAGATGGTGAACGTCAGCTTCTGGTATCTGCCCAAGCAGCTGCGTGGGGTGCCGCATGATAAGAACAAGGAGATGAAACTTGGAAAGGTAACAATGTGGCAAAACCAATACGTGATTAATTGTAACTGATTTGAGGATGGGACAGAGAGGTCTCGCGGGGATGTTGTATAGATGCTACATAATAGGTGATGGATTGGCTCTGGCTTTACTATAGTTGAGAGGTATAGTGAGAAGATGGGGAAGGACAGAACGTATGTGTTCGATATATATTGATAAATAACTACTTGCACTACAAAATCTTCGAGTTTGTGATTTGACCGCCTCCTCGGTACATTGTTTAACGCCTGAGCGTAAAACCGAGAGGTCCTGAGTTCAATTCCCGGTGGGGACGCATAAAAAAAATGTCTCGGTCTGGCAGGACACAGAAGGCTGATCACTTACTTGTCCCTAAAGAAAAGCCGATCAGTGAAACAGATGTACATCATCTGCCCCATACCCCACTAGGGGACACGGGACTTCACACTACAAAATCTAATCTTTTGCAGGTGTGCGCCAAGCTGAAGGGTCGCATGATGCAAGCGGGCACCATCATGGTGGGCTACCAGCCAGACGACCGCCGCCCCAACTTCTTCAGGAATATAATTTCCTCCGCGGCCGTCACCGAGAAGGATGTGGACTTCCTCCTCTCAGAAATGGACCGCCTCGGCCAAGATATCATTGTAGACTAAACTTGTTGTCCGCGGTGCGTTTGTTGTCTATTCTCTTCTCTATATTTTTTATCTGTATTTGGCGCGCTGTCAAAACTTGTAAATATTTTATTTCGGTTTTTTTTTATCGTAATGTTCGTAAACTTCCATTTGTTTGTTTCAAAAGATTTATTACATAATTTTTGGGCGTTATATATTAATAATTAATGAATCTGTGCCAATGAATGTGTGTGTAATATATATTAAAGTAGATGTAGATTTCTCAATGCAACGACATTGCTTTTATTCCAATATTGTATGGATTTAAAGTTATATGAAATGTACCGTCTATTAAATGTTTACCTTGTTGTTCACTTGTTGTATTGGCAGTGAAAATATAGAAGTTTTTCTTAGTCTCATTTGCAAACAATTGAGATATGTGTGTGCAATGTGTGTGCGTGTGTGAGTGTGTCTGTATTAATTAATATGACATTTACATATAGATCGCAAGTTATTGTTTTCTGTTTTAAAAATGCCGCAATATTTTTTTTTTACTTTATACTGGCAACACAGGCTCTAGAAATCGTATGAAAATAGCAGAAACAAGTATATTAAAACGGGAAAAAACTAGAACCCAATAATATTATGTTTCGTAACAATGTGTAACCTAGTTATGCCTAAAGTTCGGTTTAGAAGAGGTAAATCGACTATCGTTTTATAGTTACGATCTAATATAGATACCTTACTGATTATACATCTACCCTTAGGATAGATAAGGAATATTTGATAGTTATTCAATGTTAAGACACTATTTTCGATTGTTAAAATATGGTATCGATTAGCTTCTATAAATATTCTTATAGATATTTATCTGTTTATCACGTTATAACCTTTAAATTTTAAACTTTCCTAATTGTTTTGTATAGTTTTTCAAATATGTTAGGTATGTGGCTACCAAATAAAGAATATATTTATTTTGTTATTTATTTATAATAATTAAAACGGTTTTACAACAATAACATTAATTATCAATTTTCACATTATACATCTCACTTATATGTTCAAATCGTTTGTATAAATAATTTGTTTCATTGAATAATTGTATCCAATATATCATAATTGCTTGCGATAAGTTTATTACATTATAAATTTTCTTAAATAATGTTCACATCACACATCATAATATCTATAATTACATAATCTACATAAGTTAATTAAGTAAATAAATTTAAGATTCCATCGCAAATGTAAATGTCATTCAAATGTAAAAACAGATTGAATGACATATATTTTTGCATTGTCGGTCTAGCTAGTCTGTCTAGCTTAATTCGTTCGACTCAAAAATCGAAATTGATAAATACTAACTAGAGACTATGGAGGTCCGTTTCCTTTTTCAATTCCCTCCCAGTCTATTCCTTCCTTACAGTCGTCAATCGTTTCCTTATCCCCTCCACTGCAAATGTTCATGTGCGGTGGTGACCACTTACCATGGCCTTTCCACCCTTTACTTATATATATATACTTGTAATATTTATGGCAACATCTTAAATTACATCTGGTCGTCATAAAATATGAAACTAGCTAATTCTATACAATTCTGTAATATATATGATTTGGTAGGTTATGAATTTCAATTTTTGGGTCATTAGTTAATAGTTATAATGCTCCTATAGAACTTATATTTACTTATTATAGAAAATAGGTATATAATTATCAATTATGTAGTCGGAGTTCTATTTGTTAATCAGATATATGAAACATATCTCCCGTTTTGCCAATTAAGTCATTGTTAGGAAATGAAATTATGTTGTGTATTTAAGTAAAGTGAAGCGGTAGAAAAGTAATAATTAGCTTCGATGTGTTGTTGAGGTAGAAGCGATACAGTAATTAAAATAAATGACACAGTTTATTGTTATTGGCTTATGTCGGAATACTGCTGAAAATTAATGTCTATTTCAATAGCATTTATTGAAATAAAAAAACCGTATAATTTAAACTGTAAGTACCTATACAGTTAGATAATTGCTGATTCGGGGATCATTTTGAAGTGATTTTGTGTGATATAGTTATACGATTTCGATTACGATTCTTTGAATAAAAAACGTTATTGGGTTGCGACTGTGCCACCATTTTGTAAGAATTTATTTAAGCTGTTGATCTGTTCGTTACATTTATTAATGATAGAAGAAATCTATGTTGAATTCTGTATTAAATTTAAAGTATTATTTTGAGGCTTGTTTTATGATGGAATGTTACTCATAATATAGCTATAAGTATAAGGTAGGTATATAAGTGTAAATATAATTAAAAAAACATGTGACAATGACAATAGAAGAAGTAGAATAGATAAATGTGGGCTTCCATGTTATTATGCATAAGTTATAATTTTCTAGACAAATAGCTGTGTTTTATTTTACTTTTGGTGTACAATTGAAGGAGATATGAAACTATGTGTCAAATTATGAAATGATAAATGTAAATATGTAGCTCATGTCGTATAGAGTAGAGGCTGTAGGTGGATCTACGCTTTCTTTTGCCTTCATTCATAAAAATATTGGTTCTCCTCCTGTTGCGATTATATTTGAAACGGATGATTGTTGTTTATGCATTTAAAATGCTTATTAATATGTTTATCATAAAAGGAATTGAGTATGTGATGTGTGCGCCATGATAGATGATATATTTAAGATATTTTCAATGTCAATATAACAAATAATAATGTCTTCCAAAAGTCTTCCTAGTCAAAATTAAGTGATTACGCTCGGTACGAACGCAACGAACGAGGGAAGTTATGTCGGTCATTTGACAATCATTTCTATATAACATATATAATACAGCTGTTGAAAACCACATCGTATCGTGCATAATCACTACAAAAAATATATTTTCAGTGTTCAGATAACTATTAGTGTTACAGAATATTTAGCGTTTAGAAGCTGTATTATCTTATCGTGAGTTTTTGATCATGTGTAACTTGATATTAGACAAAATATGATTGTTGCTAAATGTAAACCTGTATAACCAATAAAGGTATTGTTGTTAGTTAATTTGTATTTTTATTATCAAACCCACTAAAATAAACAACAATAATTAAAGTAGTTTAAAAAACTAAAACCATGCTTAATGAGAAGCACCAGCTGTCTCTTCAAGCTTGAAAATATCTCGCTCTTCCTTGACGTAACATGATTGGAATCAAATGTAATAACTACATTAATCCATAAGCAAAATTGCCCTCCTTAGTCGCCTTCGGCTTTATATGCAACATCCTATCCTACAAATATAATATAAATGCGAAAGTATGTGAGGATGGATGTATGTGTATGTTTGTTACTTTGTCACACAAAAAACTACTAATCCAATTGCAATGAAATTTGGTACGTACGAGCTGGACAACTGGAATAACACATAGACAGCTTTTTATCCCGATATTTCTACGGGATACGGACTTACGCGGGCGAAACCGCGGGGCGCAGCTAGATTAAGATATACCTATTATAGAATAGTAGTACCTCATTATATAGAAGGTACAAGGGTTCAAGCAGTTTCCATAAAGAAGCCTATAGCTGTCGTCAAATTAGAGTCTAGCTTTATTGCTTACTACAAAACATAACTTACACTGAATTAGCGGCTGCCGGTCTCCACAACATTCGAGGATAAATAAAACACACTTTTAGCAAAATGAATGGCACATTTATATTTAATTATAATTATTCATTTTTATAATAAGAGCTTTCTTGTAATATTTATAATCCATTTGAACAGAGGGATCGCTCCATTATACAGAGTTCACAAATCAACAAAAATTCTCGCAAAGCCTCATCATTACAAATCACCAGGATCAGTAACAGAAAGAAATAAAAAAACAACTCCAGTGCCGCTTTTCAACCTGAGCATAAGTTTCCAATAAATTACTGGGACGCGGCGACCGCGCGCGTGCGTCGCCGCACACAACAAAATTAATCGATAATAATTATAAAAAAAAAAACTTAAAATTAACGCTAAATGGAAGAGAGAAGTCAACTAAGCTAACGGCGGTCGCAATTGCGTGACTTAAAATCTACGAAATACTAAAAAAATATTTTGAACTTTCCAATGGGAGCTGGCTGTTGGCGCGGCCCACTGGCGGCCTGTACCTAACGCGTGGCGCCCACTGATCTGGTACAGGGGGCAGCGGGCCGCGCGCGAGCCGGGCCCCGGGCGGGGCCCCGCCGGGCTCCCCGGGGCCCCCGGGGCCCCGCCGCTGCGACCGCGACACCGACCCTACATTGAGCTTCGGCATCCACATTATATTTACAATGGCCGAGTGCTGCCGAGCGACGCACCCCTCGACGCGAAACGAACGCCGGCCGCTTTCCTTACAGTACGAGTTTTATTTTATTATAATTTATCGAGACGCGTTCGTTTCGTGTAAAACAAATTTCGAGTGCACTATAAAAAAATTATATAAAAAATATAAAAATACTTGATTTCCATGCAAAATTTCATTTGTCATGCGTACGATTTATGATCACCGATAAATCAAAGTTTCGATTAAAAACAATCATAAAAAATAATCGACAATAATTCCGTACAGTGCACTGGATAAGTACGATCCAATCAAAAACGCTACAGCTACCAAAAAAAAATATAAATAAAATAATAAAATACGCGCAGGCGTAACATAAACCTGTAAACGGGGTAAAAATCATAAAAATTCACTGGAGTTCTAAGATAAAATCTTAAGTACGTCACTTAAGTTAGCAGCCAAACGAAACTTTTGTGTATTTTTCCTTATTTACCCAAATTAATTTACATCACGTAAGGCTATGCCCCCCCCCCTAGTCCCCATTCGACGAAAATACGAAAAAACACACAAATTTACAAAATAATAATATAACGTCATTTGTCTCACATCGAATCTCTAAAAAAGGCGTAAAGAAATCCCTAGTAAAATAATTCCAAAGTCCATTTTCAAGGTATTTATTGTCAAGCGATAAAACGGTGCGCGAGCGGAGGGACATACATACAAACAAATGTTCCGGGGACGGTGGAAAATGGACTCCGGACCTTAATCTACGCTTATGGCAGCGAACAAAAATTATTTAAAATCGTAATTAAAATATCTTTTCATCTCATATATCCATTAATTATGCTACATATATCTAGGGGGCTATTTTACAATTTTCCTCCATCGACGCGTCTTTGGATAGACATACAAAAATTTCGTGATGAACGTTTAGGATATAAAGCTATGTCCTATGTCTAGGTAATATACACACTTATGAGCTATGTACAGTCCGGGGTCACTGACGGCGCGGAACGACCCGAGCGCGCACAGACGCGCGCGAACGACCCGACACACCCGCGCTGCTCGCCCGCCTCGCCCGCCTCGCCCACATGGAATGTCTCACGATTTGAGTTTGACCGCTGCGCCAATTGTTCCGAAACAAGGGCTCGAAGAAGAAGAACGAAACAAGGATAAAGTGTGGAAAAAAGACAACCAGAATGCATTCATAGAGAAATTTAAACAGACCATAAAGAAAATTACACTGTTGTTTTAAAAAAAGGGAAGTTACATTAAAACAAAATCCATCAAAATGTCAAAACTATGGGGTATTTCAAAGAGCGGCGGCGAGCGAGCCGCACCCTAGTGCCGGCTAGGAGTGCGCGTGCGTGTGTGCGTGCGCGGGCGCGTGTGTGTGCGCTTGTGCGTGCGCGGCGGGCGCGCGCGTGTGCGTGCGGGCGGGCGCGTGTGTGCGCGCGCGCTCTCGCTATTGCGGCGGCCCCGTCGGCCCCTGCCCCGGCACCTGGCCCATGCCCTGCAATGCGACACACGTGACACGTTTAGTATGTACATTATATAAATTATGTTAAAATATAAAAATGAGAAAAAAATTAATCCTTAACTTTTCCGAAATCTAATAAAATGAAATGAATTCTTTGATCGATAAACTAATAGGACTCAAAAAGAAAGACCAAGTACTCTATGAACTTTAATAAAAATACGCAAAAGTGTACCGACCGGCATGGGCTGGTAGTGGTGTAGCGGCGCGGCGAGCAGCTTGGGCGCGTCCTCGGCCTTCTCCTCCTCGCGCCGCTTCAGGCACGCCGCCTTCGGGTTCAGGTTGCGCTCTGCAATAGCGTGTGCCACTTGTGAATAAAAGGAATAGCAAAGGTCCAAGATAAGACCCCTGAGGAACACCCAGTAGGATTTCGTGATGAACCATTTTTAGTAATATCTATTAACAATAGCTAACAATTCATGTAACCTCCTTTTAAAAATACAATTACAAATTAAACACGTATTTACGAAGAGAACAGATTTATAAATATTTTCTAAATTTATAAATAATTTCAACATCAATCGAGTCGAAGGCCAAATAAAAATTTAAAGAAAAGTTCGTACTCCAGTTCACGATGTAACAACATAAAGAAAATACAGAATACATTCGCCTCAGATAACAATTAATACGAAAACAATTTATATCATATATACATAGTAATACGTGTTTTACTTTTGTAGGCGGTTTATACATCAGTTTGTCGATCGCTCACCTCTGACTTGCTGCTCGAGCGTCATGATGACCTCGACGGCCATGTTGAGTATGCCGAGCTTGGTCTGCGGCTTGTCGCTCTTCAGGTGCGTCATGCACATCCGCCCCAGCTCCTTCAGCGCCTCGTTGATGTCCCGTATCCGTATCCTGCGCACGTCCACGTGCACATTATATACATACATACATACATTACATATGCATGGCTAACATATTACTACAGCTCATGTATGTATTAGACATGTACAAGTACCAGAATGTATTACTGGTACTTATAAATTATAGATGTCTAATACTCAGTAGAGCGTTGTAAAAAGTTGTCATAATCTTGAGGAGATAACATTTTCATTAATTAGCTGTTTGAATTTATTCAAGTCACAGTATATAATATAAAACTGAATTCGGATACGTGGTTAATATTTTCGACGATATTCTGAATTTATTTCGTCTCTAGTGAATTCATTCACAGTAATTCGACTGCATTACCTTGTAACCAAAATTAAAAATTTAATTATGTATAACATTTGGTGTCATCAAAATTTCACACAGAAGGTTAGTACAAAGATCTTTGCAAATATGTGGTCAACTACAGTATCGCCCATTATTGCGAAGTATTGTTATACCAATTTGAAAATTATTGTAAAAAATACGAATAACGAATAAGAACTTTACCAATAGAAATATAACAAAGAACTCGCGTGTGATACAATAAAACAAACAATTTAATCTTAATCATGAAATATGACATTGCAAATAACTTCATCAATAAAATGCATAGCGAGATCGCGCAACATAACTAAAAGATGGATAAAATGTGTTCACGATCGGTTCGCATCGACTTTGTAGGAATGCTCATACTCACTGCTACTCCTACTGCTAGTAAACAGGGCGCGGCGGCGCAGTGTTGTCCTTTCTGGTGATTCTACCAGATTTTTAACTCTTTAGCCCCAAAAGGGCAATTAAGCCCTTTTTCGTATTTGTAACAAATATCTCAAAGTAGGGTTGATTTTGCAGCTTTTCGCCTTTACATTAATTCTGTTTACGAACTGAGCTCTCTAATTATTCGGACTTGGAATAATTTCATATATTACAAAATCATAATTGGACCAGAAAAACTGACACTACGCGTTCTCGTTTAAGCCATTTCTAGAGTTCTTTAGAAATATATAGCACGGTGGCACCCGTGCGGGAGCGTGGGCGTGGGCGTGGGCGCGAGCACTCACCGCTCGCGCGCGTTGTTGGCCTGGCGGCGCTCCTTGTCGCGCAGCGCCTTGGCGCGCGGGTCCAGCTCGTCGTCGCCCGACTCGGCCGACGAGCAGCTGCGCACAGCCACACACACACACGCCTTAGCCTCGCACTTTACTCTACGAGCTCCTTAACCTAACCTAACCGCGAGCCGTAGCTCTGTGCTGAACCACCGTGGGACCGGATTTGATGAGATCTCTATTCAGTTGTAGTTCGGTCAATCCATTCAGTAGTTTAAAGCAAGTTATTGAGATAACGTATATATGTAAATATTGGCAGTATTAAATAAGACTTGATCCATTGAAAAATCATTCGATATTGATATTAGACATTTTTGAGTAAAATAAATATTGTAGGCGATTCAACTTGGATTTGTATTTATTACACAATCAATATATGTATACAGTTATTTTAGCGTAAAAACAGTGTGATGGGAATATATCAATGATAAATCGAGGTCGCGACGTTGTAAATATATTATAAATAGAAACTTTAACTTAAAAAAACACCGGCCTAAAATTTACCTCTTGCTAGAAGGCGGCGCACGAGCGGGAGCAGCCGACCACCTATATTGTGTGTTAAAACCTATTATTTGTATACAAAACCATCCCAATCGGCCAAGCACAAACATACACACACATTAGCGTATGATATGAGAGTTAGTAACGACATAAGTATATATTTTTAACATGTACGCGACACGCACGTGATTGGTCGGACGTTAGCCAATGGGAACGCTACGATTCAAAAATGTTCCATTCTAAATTTGAACATTTCAAACTTATTGCTATTTTCGTCATATTTAACCACGTATCCGTTTCAATATCACTCACCTTGAACCTAATAAACGAACATACAAACAAAAAAATATAGGAAAACATATTTAAAAACATATACTGTGACCCAAGTTGTTAGAATGATGGTAAGCTGAAACTATAATTTTGTTAGTAAAACACATTTTATATACATTGTAGTAGTTTATAATAAATTATTAATTGTGCAAACATACAAAAGGGAAATGAAAATGAGATTGCAAGTCTGTCGTGTAAAAGTATATAAACAATTGTGTCGACTCTAAATGAGATGTTACTTTCTCCTCTGAGTATATAAGAAAAGTGTTTTTATGAAACCGCAGTAAAGTGAAACATTTTTTCACATGATAGATATTTAACTGACGGTCAGCTGGTGGTGGCCCTCTCACTGTATCCCGTCTCTGCGGCCGACCGTCACGCGTCACGCGTCACGCGTCACGCGTCACGCGTCACGCGTCACGCGATACACGGACCAACAGAATTTGAGACGATGTAATAAAAGTTTCACTTTAAAAATCCAAAAATATCAAACTCTCATTACGAAATATCCAATATATAATCGTCTAGGCATTATTCGATTTTTAAAACAGTAATACTTTTTGTGCCTAATTTAGGAATGCTTGTACATTTTAAGTGACATTCAAATTAAACATACTACTGTTATTATTAAAATATTTTCAAATAATTATTAATAGGATTAGAGCTGCGGATAGAACGGGGTTCCATTCAAATGTTTGCCAACGAATTATACAACAAAAATTACTCGACATTGATATAAAATCACTTTAAGTTATTTGTATCGAGAAGGCATAAACAAATACACAGCAGCGACACTTTACATCGATATACAGATGCAAAAAGCGGGACGAGGCGAAGGCGTGGCGAAGCGTCGCACAGATTAAGAACAAGAATCTAACGTCATGTCATCATTGAGTTGAACCAGCAAATCGTATCGGTTCCAACCGATCAATTAATCGTTTATATTGTACTAGCTGTTGCGCACAGCTTCGCCCGTGCGTCTTCATTAAAATTTTCACCCCCTATTGTATCCCTTTGGGGGTAGAATTTATCAAAATTCTTTCTTAGCGGAATTGTTTGGGCTGTGCATTGATAGATCGTCGAACGTGCACATGTCAGTCAGTCGGTCACCTTTGAGTTTTATATATATAGATTCGCCACGCCTTCCAGCGCGCCGGCGGAGTTGCGGCGATAAGGAGATGGGATACTGTTGGGATATTATAGATATCAGAGTTTGTTTGTTTGGCATTGGGAATATGTAGATAGATATAGGGAGTTCTAAGGTCGTATTATTATTGGAAGGTTTAAGGTAATATGGAAGGATGCTGTGTGCGGTGTGTGTGTGTGCGTGCGTACCTCTCGCGCACGTTGTTGGCCTGGCGGCGCTCCCGCTCGCGCGCCGCCTTCGCGTCGGGGTCCAGCTCGTCCTCGTCCGCCGACGAGCAGCTGCCGGCCACACTACACGAGCATTAGCGACTCCCACGCCCACACTGCGCCCCAACCCCACACCCTACGCTACCACTAACACTAACCCCCACCCGAACCGAACGGATCGACTCTTTATTGCAATATTCTAATGATCGACCACACTCTGGGTGATGCGTGTGAGTTCGCAATTTCAATTTCACACATCTAGTGGATCATATGCTCCCCTTCCTCCTCCTTCACCCCTACTCCCCCCTCCCCCCTCGCTCCTCTCACTCGCCAAACAAAACACCACAGAGGTTATATTACAGGACTATCTAATCGCTTAGTACGCACTAGATAACTTGTGTATCTATATTGGCGTATGACCTTTTGGGCTCGTCTGCTTGTGATGATAATTATAAAAAGCTTATGAGTGATATCTGAAGCTCTTTCAAAATTTCTCGAGGCGCATTTCATCGCTAACCCCTCCCGTTCATAAATTGAACATAGACTAAGACTTTTTAAATATTATATACATAACAGGATGGTTTAAAAACACTTTCATAATCCCATCACACTATTTCCATCACTAATAGTTATTTTACTTTAGATCATATCATAAACTAAAACTAACGTTAAGATGTGTTATTGTATAAATTGTGTTGTGTTTTTTCTTATTTAAATGGACAGAAACATCACGTATAACGTAACGTTAGATCAGCTCAGTCGTTCTTGATTACACGTAGATATGTAATTACCATAAAGTTGCATTGTGCATTCGTGTCTATGGTAACTTGCAGTAGTAAGTTCACTACTGAGAACAGTGCGTGGTGTCACGAAGTGTTGTGAAGTGTAGCGTGTGTGTGTGTGTGTTGCAATGCGCTGCGGCGTGTGGTGTGTAGAGAAGTGTGGCGATGTGGGCGGGCGGTTATGTGCAGTTTGATGCAACTCGACTGAGTGTTGGTGTGTGTACTGTATGATTTGCATGATGGAGCTTTCGGTGGCGGCCACCGTTGGGGCAGCGAATAGATGATGATACAGATGACGCACTCAGTTGCTGTGGTGGGACAGTTATGTCTATTAAGAAATGTGCGGCGTAGTATCGTGCAGTGTGCGTGTAGTGTGCGGTGTGTGCGGTGTGTGCGGTGTGTGGGGTGTGTGGTGTAGTGTGTGTGCGGGCGGCACTCACTAGCGGCGCGAGCGCTTGGCGGAGGGCGGCTTGGCGGCGAGCAGGTCGGCGGAGCCGGACGAGGACGGCTTCGAGTCCACGCCCGAGTCCGGCGGCTCCTTGCGCTTCTCTGCACACACACACACACGCCCGCGTTACACACCGACCCTCGCACCATCACCCATCGCCAGCTGGTGATGGGTGATGGGTGATGGCTGATGGACTCGAAACTCACTTTTTGATATTGGCCATTAGTAACACTCTTTTTTAATGGGGCAGTTCGAAAACACAACAGACTATTACTATATATATTCAATATCAATATTTCCAATTTAGATAGAACAATTTAATTATCAATGTTTACTTAGAATGAGTCATGACAATATTCCTATTAGATAATTGAAATCAAAGGGATCAGTATACAAAGAGGAGCTCACTAGTGTTGGGCAGCAGATGTCGCTCTAATTTGACCGGCTCCGGCTGTAAGTGCGGCAGGCCGCCCAGCCGGCTCGCTGCTGAAAACAACAAAAATCAAACATTTTATTATCATGTTATGTGATCTACGCTAGTGTTACTACTACTCTTTACAGTTGAAAAAAAATACACGGCATTTTTTTTTTATTTACTTTTTTACAATAATTAATGATGAAAGGAGATTAATTTAGCTGCAAGGCATATGTAACAGTCATGGGTAATGCACGGACGCGCACACGCACGCAGTGCGACCTTATAACTGTGTCGCTGTTGGCCGACTTTGACCGACACGCGCCATCGCGGCGGCGCCAGCTTCGATACGGCTATTTTCGCTATATTTATATTGGATCAGTTGGATCCTTATCTATTAATAATTAAGTGATAACAATTTTTAACAAAAAAATAAAACAACCTCCAATGTCATTCCTAGACCAAAGCAGGAGGCACCAGCTATCTAATAAAAATCATTAAAATCGGTTCACTCAGTCGAAAGTTATAAGACAAAAAAAAAAAACATTCTAATCAATAAACTCATGTTTCGTTTGAAATCAGTTGAAAAACAAGTCACAGGAGCATGTCGGCGACGTACCGGGCTGGTGCGCCATGTCCTGCGGGTACAGGTCGGGCGCCTCCGCGTGGTTGCGCAGCACGTTGATGGCGTCGTCCAGCCGCTCCTCCATGCGCGCGCCCTGCGCCGCACACGCAACACCATTACACACTTTATTCGCAATACAATAAGGTGCAATGTCCAGCGCCATTGCGAGCACACATTCAACTCTCTAATAACTGCATGAGAACTTTCTCATCGCCCTGTATGTTTGGACTGTGAGTATGAGAACGATACAATCAATAGAGACGCCGCTGTCTTAGAGATTCACTTACAACAATGTAAATGTATTGTTTATTTCTTTAAACGTTATTTCATTAAATAATTACAATAATTTATGCCACACATATAACGTTTATGGAACTCTCGTATAGAGAAAAAATGATAAAACGAAGCAACTCCATGCCACATCTATTCTTACACGCATGCATATTGAAACACTGTAGAAAGCAATCACTCAAGTACATCGTTTTACTTTTACACAACAAATACATTTTTATTGAATTTCCAGTTTCCGCAATATACGCTTGGAAATACCGTCCATCAAGATAAAGAAAAATTGTAAACTATAACGAAATGTAGTTCTGTTCCGTGATAACAATACATCTAGTATAGTGTGTCGGTCGGTGGCTTACCGCGCTGACGCCGACGTCGCTGTGCTCCCGCAGGAACACCATCGCCTCGTCCAGCTGCCGCTGCTCCGCGCCGCCGCCCTGCGCACCGCACCGCTCAGACACCTGCCTTTGTGCGTCCCTCGCGCCCTACCCGCGCCCTAC
>NC_052125.1:72501-75954 GCF_012273895.1 Zerene cesonia | reverse complement strand
CCGCGCCCTACCCGCGCCCTACCCGCCGTCCTACCCGCGCTCTGCCCGCGTCCTAACCACGCCCTACCGCCGCCCTAGCTTTACCGCCACACCGAGCGAACAACGAGTAACGACCCCGATCTCCGCTGATCCAAACGATACCAAACTACGTAACGAAGTTCAAATCTTTCGCCAGCTCTACTGCTCTTATTTAAAGACAGTAGCGACCACGTAGCAAACAAGCAATCTATATGAGATAATGAAGTACGTATGATGTACGTATGATATGATGATATATCACCAAACAGGAACAATATGATCTGAAGCTATCACACATTTACCACTAACGATTCAAAACCCGGAGTCCGATACACAATTTATTTTTCCCTATAACGAAGGTGATGTTCAAAATGTACCAACACACAATACAGTTAATGTGGGGAACATGCTAGAGACATACAGCGACGTGATATTAAACCGGGCCTCTGTTGAACATCATATGTCAAGACAAAATCTAACTGATCATGATGATGATGATGATGTCATAGTACATAATAAATACAATCCTGGTATATATGACAGACAAGTCCCGTGTTCTCTACTGTACTAAAAGACGAACCAGTGTGGCACTAACGTATGTGGAAAAGAAACCACCTGAATGCAGATGGAAGGTTCGGTTCTATCCGCGTTATGTGCAAATCGATAGAGCTGATTACGTAGATTGATTTCTAGACTAGTGCAGAATTTGGAAACTGGACGTAATACTATATACTATAGTACGCATCACACTAAAATCGTTTTCGAATCGAAATTTACATAGAAAACATCTTTCCTTATACCCATATCGGAAAGATACCTGGACAACCCTACGTACACATCATTATAGAGGAATCAAAGCTCCTAAACAAAAACAATCGCGAAACTTGTAAAAATTTAAATATAAAGCTAATCTCGTGTACGCTATACAACTGGCTTTCGATATACTAACTACAAAACTAAACTACGAAAAAACACTAAAACAATACGTAAGAAACACACAAAGGCAAGCTCCAAGGCATCTTATATACACAAAAAAACGTAAAAGAAACACAAAACAAAATGTGATTCAACAACACTCATGCGTAAGAGCACATTATTTTTAGACATAGTCTCAATCAGATTTGAAAATCAATTCTTTAGAACGTAATTGGATCACATTTTTTAATTGGAAGTAAGATTAAGGCGTAATCACTTAAATAATTAGAAGATACAAAGAAATACAAGACTTCACAAGGGTTAGGATATACATCATTTTCGATTTTTTGAAGTCTTTAATTTCTAAATGTATGTAGGTTTGCCTTAAATCATATCAAAACATGAAAAAATGTTACATTTGTGAGAAAAAAAAATTAAAACAGCAAAAATGATTAAAAAAAGTAGTTAACATCCATGCGATTTCATGCTTAAAAATGTACAAAGTCATTTAATAATTTATAATAGTCGATGGATGACTTCCCGAACTAAAATGTCTCAGTTATAATTCTCCTTGCCTCACCCCCCGTGTCAGTGAATGGTACTTACCATGACGGGCGGCGGGTAGACGGCGACGTGGTGGCCGTTGGGCAGCACGCCGGCGAGCGGCGCGTGCGGCCCCGCGTGCGGCGTGTGCTGCCCGCCGTGCGGCGTGTGCGGCCCCGCGTGCGGCGTGTGCGGCCCCGCGTGCGGCGTGCCCGCGCCCGGCGGCGGCGACACGCCCGCGCCCACCCAACTTGTACCCTGGAATCGTGCGATATACACAATAAGCTCCAGGATTCATCGGACCTGTTACAACCAGCTGTTAAAAAATAGACCGAGATTCCACCACGCTATAGTATGTTCACTGGACGGTTAGTCACTGGACTGATCCACCCAGATTCATTCCACCAATTTTTTATTAAATTCAAATTATACTTATTACCACTATACTCTAATCACATTTGCTTTCATTAGTCTCTTATAAATATTAACGCGATCATGCTATGTAATAATCCAGCTCTCTTTCTCTCCATGTGCCCATTTTCTCTTGTTCTTTCTCACACCACTTTCTAGTTCTTATCCCCTTTCACTCGTCTCTCTCCCTGTATCTCCTACACGTCAGCCGCTCACCTGTCCATTGTGCGCGTGTTTGAGCGGGTAGAGGCGCGCGTGCAGCGGCGGCGGCGAGTGCACCGGCGTGGAGGGCGACGAGCCGTACGAGGAGAGGCTGGCCGCCTCGCCCGCCACCCCCACACCCCCCGCCACGCCCGCGCCGCCCACCCCCACGCCCCCCACACCCGCCCCACTGCCCGCGCCGCCCGCGTACATCTGCGCGCAACACAATCTTCCATTCAAAGAAAGCTTATTCAGAAAGCGTACACGACGACTCAAAAATAAGTTTCAATTAAAATAACAAGACTTTTTTTACAATCCCCAAAAACCAAATAAACTGAGTAATAATTACATATAAACCTAATGAATAAGTAACAGTTCTTATGTAATCAGTTCCTTATTCTTCATACTCATTTAGGGTATTCAAATAATTGTATACAAAATTGTTATGTTATAACACAAAACAATGGATAATAAAAATCGTCCCTGTGAAATCCATCAAAATATGGCCCAATGAGCTATTTGTTTGTTTGTTGATAAATGAATTTTGAAACCTAATCATCGTTACTTAAAAAGAATCGAGGTGGTCTAAGTAGGCTACCTTTGGGCACCCCATCATATGTTTAACGTTTAAATATACTAAAGTAAGATAAAATACCATACCTACAACCCTGAAAGTAAATTTCACAAGAACATATGGAATATTAAACTAAAATGTGCCTGAAATAGACGAAATAGACAACACAGCAGCATTAGCTAAGCAATCAAATGCTTTCAACGAATCGATCTATCTTCTTTCTGCTTTACTCACCGGCTGCATAGTGGGCTTGGCGACGAGCATGGCGTCGGTGGGCGAGTGCACCGGCGCCGCGGCGCGGAAGGACGACATCGGCGGCAGCGGCAGCTCCGCGCCGCCCGCCGCGCCCGCCTCGCCCGCGCCCGCGCCCGCGCCTATACCTAACAATGTACATGCGATATGCATCAATAAATTGAATCTTCATTTCTATAACTCTCGTGCAACCCAAGCCTTTTATATAACTTTCTAACGATAAAACGTTTCATCCCAAAATTCATTGTTCCTTCTACAACGGTTACAACGTGGACATTACATATTACGAGTATGATATTATACTGTAGAATTTTTTTTTATAACATTAACATATTTAAAAATAGTACTCTAAGCGCTAAATCTAAAAATTCCTCCCAGAAGTATAAAGACTGGGGCAAGGTTTTTTTTAATGATCAACTGATAAAAAAAGGAAATCTAATCTTTTAATATTATCCCATTCTAGTATATCTACTTAGTCTGGCCATAAATACTGTTACACTTAATTATAAAAAAATATTACATTTGAATTTCGAATCTGT
>NC_052125.1:63177-71501 GCF_012273895.1 Zerene cesonia | reverse complement strand
AAAAGTAATAAATGTTATTTGCAGTTAACAATTTTCTTTTTTCTTTATTACAATATTTATGGCAAGACTAGGTACTTTCTAACACAAAGTAAACAGGATTACAAACGTTCTGCCTGATAAGTTAAACTATATAAGCGTTATCGCGTGGTAATTTCAATTCATTTTTTTTTTCTTATTATTTCTCTTTATAACTGTATCCAAATGATGGATATAGTGTCTATTTAGTGAGTATTTCACAGAAGGGTTAAGGGCAAAAATCATTGTGCCATTATTTTGTATAAGGTTTACTGTCTGTCTGTTTTGTAAAATAAAGTATTATAAATAAATAAGGGTCAGATGGTCAGCTCTGTTGCTCCTGCATCCCTATACTAGGCGATATTAACAGTGTGTGTACCTGGCGAGGTCGCGTAGGGGTCGTGGTGGTAGGGCGGCGGCTGGTAGTAGCCGGCGCCCCACTCGCCGCCGTAGTACGGCTCCTGGTACGCGGCGCCCGCGCCGGCGCCCTTTGGCGACGCGTACCGGCTGGGCGAGTCGTGCCCGAATTCATCGCTGCCGTACTGAAATCGCAGAAATGCATTGTTAGTTTTTGATCTGAGTCAATGTAGATATTAAATACGTACAATTTTATTATATCACCTTCATTTGTTTTGCACAATTATACAATTATCTTTTAAAATAGTCTTAAATCAGTCTGTCCATCTTCTATGAAAGGTTAGGACCAAATGATTAACGCCACAACATCATTGTTATCCAATAAGTCACTATCATCTATCAAGCATAGGCAGAGTTGCGCTCAGGTCTAGAATGATCAGTGCACGTTTGTGGAATCTCTGTTACGCCACGCATAGACCAGCCGCAGATCCGGCGCAAGTACAATCACCGTTGTCTGCGGAGCTCCAAAAGCAACGAGCTGTACCGAAATGGTTCACGTGTCGCAAGCGACGCACTTAGTCACCGCCCGTTGCACCACTAATCAGTAACAGCTATATTGGCTTTGACTTATGGTTGATAAAGTCGTTGTCTACGTGGTTGTAGATAGATTGAGCGTTTCTTTTTAATCGTGTAAACTTTTACAAGTATCAGTGAATAGTCATTTTTTTACAACTAGGTTCCTACCACCGATTCGGAATACCGCTCGATGAAGCATGATGATGATATATTTTTTGTTAGTGAATGTTTCACCTTCACATTGTCTAAATAAGACTTTACGGTCGCCTAATAACGACATATTTGAGCACTAATTAGCCCGTTACATGCATGAACCACTTAAATTAAATGCGACATTCTTTTACGTACAAGTCACTAGTGCCTGCGGCAATCTGGTTGGATAATAGATTGCTGAAACATGATTCAATCTATTGTTATCGCAATTTCCAACTTTCTGTATATAACATGTACCTTACTTATTCAAAAACTTTATTATTTCATCGTTTCTTTTGACATGTCGTCGTCAATTAGTATCAGTGGATACATACCTGGTCCTCATACATTACACACAGGTGAAAACTTTTCACACGGGCCCCGCTGGCCACTGAAGCGGTCCACTACACGCGATAACTAAACTTTACAAGCTATTAAAATAATCTTCAAAACTGATTCAGAGCACGAAACAATAACATTAATCCAATTGCGATTGCCGATTAATGAATTCATTTATTCGTTAAAGTTATCATACGAATTATGTTCTTTTGATAAAATAGCAAAGTATGATTCATCTATATGTATTTAGGAAACGTGACTTGCAAATTATCTAATGTATATGTTACGCTCAAAGCCGAAATCGATCATTGAGCAAAACACCACGACGCGTTGTGGTCCCAGTGAGATCCACTTCGAGAAATGCCTGTTATGGCACTAATGAAAATCCTTAAGATGCGGCATGCCAATATTGACACTGGAAAATATTGCGAAAGCCTTTTCTAATCGTGCTGAACAACGGAGACTGAATAACAATAATTTGTCACAAATCCAGAACGGAATGATCTGTCAAGTCTCGAATTCCCCGCTCGAGCACTTCACATCTGTTTCACCGATCTACTTCGTTTTCGGGTCGAGCTAATGACCCTGCACTGGATAGCGTTTGTGTCCGCAAGGGAACATCGCTGTTCCGTGGGAAATGTCACAATACATCTAACCGTAAGCAAGATGAATAAAGTACCTAAAATAGCCTGATGAGAATAAGACATTGGGCAAATGTGCATGCATTCCTAATTTCTTTTATCACTTAACATCAGTAAGTAATTGATTTCTTTTTCCAATTTACTTGCCGCGCAGACACTGCAAATTCGATCACTATACGTGCCCGTTATGAAAACTTGACCGATTGAATCTTGATCTGAAAACGGATCTGCAATGCACCGCCCTGCACAAGAGAATGGGTCGCAATCCCAAATCCGTTTCCCTAAAACTAACGTAGGTACATTACACGAGTCTATAACGACCGCGATCAGTAAGTACTTCACGATTTCCAATTAATCGCCTGACGTCACGTTAGTTATCTCCAAGCGCTATAAAAAACAACATAAAATTCCCCGAACGACTCCGCTCCGAGCTCGGCTCGGCGCGGATCCCGCGAAGGCAACTCACTTACGATATTAATCCCGAATCTATAAATATGATAACGGCGTGACTCAGGCGTCGCGTCTCTTTGTATCCAAACACGTTGCACCGAGCTTGTCGATACCGCGATATCAGGCATTTTACCTTGCCTCAAGCCCCACAACGGTTCATGGGACTTCATTCTCACCATGTTTATAAGTATATACGCGAGTTTTATGCGTTTAGAAATGAAAGACTCTCAAACGGATTATAAACGCGATGTATGCATTTACATTTCGAACACTTCACAGTGCGCGTGGTCACGGGGAGACTGACATGTTTATAAGTCCAGATAGATACATATTTGTGCTCTCTCTTTACTTATACGTTCACAGTTGTAAATAACGCCTAAAAGAGAGCGGTAGGCGCGCGCTTTAGATGGTCGTTTAAAAAACAATAACACGAATGAATCACACATCCGGCGCGGCGCTCCCGTGACGTCGGCGGCGCACTATTTCCTGCTGACTGCCGACCCGACCTCGCACCGCGCTCCCGGTTACTGGAGACAGCGGAATAGCCCACTATAATAATCTCAAAAAAAATCGAAAGTATCTCAACATATGGCGCTAAAGTTACCATTATTCCATGTTATCATGCACAGATTATCTGCTTAATCCATTAAATTACACGTTATGTTCAAATTGAAAAACATCGTTGCGCAACAAAATATGTAATTGAAATTAGTTAAAATATCGATATATATACGAGTATAATAAGCAATAAACAATCGGATGATTTCGTATCGGCGTTGTTGCTGATGCCCCAATACAATCTGTCGAGATAAATAGCTTCCTTCACATTTATCACAACCTTATCTATCGATTACGCACTATGCGTTACAATTATTGTGGCTCATTGCTCTCGGTCGATACTCGAGGTGCATGCGCTTCCTCGTGTCGTATTACTTCACTTGAATACTGTCGTCTTTTGCTTAATATCACTGAGAGAATAACATTGCAGGAATCTGAGGCCTAAAAATTAAAATGAACAGAACTAATAATCGGTAAACAAAAACTCCTCTCCGCGAGGGGCGAGCGTGGCGGCTATCGACTTCTGATAACAAACAAACCGGACACCTGTTACACCTGTAGTCACAAATCCATATAATCTATGTTTACTGAGAATTTTTGAAAGTTTCTATGATTACGATTATCTGTTCGAGCAGCAACGCCGTTGTATCGCAAATAAAATCAAAATCGTTCGACGAAACAAAACAATATTTTATCTCGTGTCGATTGCGGGATTTCGAGGTAAACATATTTGCCGAGCTTTATCTATATGACTGTAATCGTGTTGTGCGCAAATATCATATAATTATCTATCCTGTCAATATTTTGTGACTACGTTGATCCAGTATACCCCATAAATAGTTGATACTATTGCCAGGAACATGAGACGTGTCTATTGCATTTTATATGTTCTTGAAGTCGAGAGGAGTGAAGCTGGTGCTGGAATTGGGTTTTTATGTGGGAGTTGAGCACGCTTCGGCACACAATACTAGCATACTGCTGTGTTTAGTACGGTGAGTTGGGGAGTCGGAGGTCCGTTCCATTCTCATACTTCCCAGTTCATTCCTTCTTTTCAGTCGTCAATCCTTACCTTATCCCTTACTCCTAAATGGGACAGCGCAGTTGCAGAACCTGCGAATATGCAAGGGCGGTGGTGATTGCTTACCATCAGGCGAACCACCAGCTCAGCTACCCGCAATGACATCAGGATAAGGCCCGCGCCCCCTCGTGCCTTGCGCGCAACACACGCGTCTTCCAATTGACCAAGAGGATTATGCATGATTTTATTCTCCGCGATTGTGTCACTGTGTATTTTTATACTCGTTAAATAACATATCATCTCATTTATATTCCGTTTGAAACATAATATCGCATTAAATCGATATCATTCAAACTGGATTTTGAGAGCACGCGGGACATCTGGTGAAATAAAATTTATAATGTTATTCCATTGATTTTTGCGTCTGCTATATTTTTTTATTATCGGGTCCTAATGTATTCAAATTGTTACGTCAGTTTAATTTTTAATAATAATATCGTATAAGTGTTAGTGACAAGAACCAATAGGTTCGAGTAAGAATCGAGTCAAACTGCGGGGCGAGTTCTTCGCAGATGATCTGCATTGAAGAGTTATTTTAGAGAAAGGTTCAAACAAGAAACGAAATTTGTTTATTACAAATAACAACAAGAATTACAGTATTTCTCAAAGAAACTTTCAATTTCAAAAAATAAGATTAAGTAGACTAAACTAGAAAAAATTATATTATTTATTTAATTGAAAATGATTACCCGGCAGATGATACAAATCTAATACATCACACTAATCTGATAAATGTGAAAGTTTGTCTGTTTGGATGTTTGTCCGTCAATCACACTGAAACTACGGAACGGATTTATATGAAATTTGGTATACAGACAGGGTATGAGCCGACTTGTGTGAGGGGACACTTTTCACCCCAATTAAATGTCTTGGGATGAAACAGAAATCTTGATATCCGGGCGGAGCCGGGACGAGCGTCTAGTTATAGTATACACATCGAGCTGGCTAATAAGTGTCCAAATCTAGTTTATGGATAGTAGCAGTAGCCGTGGCTGGTGGCTGGTGGTTGGTGGCTGGTGAGACAGCATGTCTCGCGCGAGTCGAGCCACGGCGCTGCATTCCCACGTCAGCTCGCTGGCGACGTAGAGTATTTGTGTGACACTTGATATCGCTTCCATTCGCTGCCGGTTACGTGGGAAACTAAACTGATACCTACTTGTCAAATTTATTATTTGACACATTGACGGTTTCAATAATTTGTTTGCTATCTATTAATTGTAATATAAAAAATATTCAATTTTTCTTCTATCAAGCACAAAGTGTACAAACTGCGAAACTGCGAACTAGAATCAACAATATTACAATTATGAATTATGGGAATTAAGGAAACTATCTATCGATCTGCTGGACAGAATTTTTATTTTGTTCAACTAAATGTATACTTAAATTTCTTATATACATGTAACGTTTTGTCGAAAGTATTTGAAGTTGTGGTCATATAGACCGTGGCTACTTAAATACAAACGGGTGATAAACTGCACACGACGGAACACTTGGCGAAGGTGTCTCAACCGTGTACGACTATTGGGCCGTTTACGTAGAATATAATATCATAACTCTCCTGTTACACAAGACGAGGAAAAAACAACGGTTTCTCAAAAATCGCTTCCGTACAAAGGTATCGTTGATCGATTTAATGCCGAATATATCCAGTTACGAGATCCATTAGCGAAGCTCGATTCCCGCGAACCCGCCGCGTCCTATTACATCAATACAATGCTGATTATTATTACTAGCCTCGAAAGGAATATACTGATATACAAGCTACCCGTACGCGTGTCGAGTCATAGGTTATATGTTAATATAATAAAACCACTAGTAAAAATAGTTGGTTATCTAAGAAAGTCAGTAGACATTAAACGAGATGCGGTAGTTAACACGTCACTTTGGAAGAGACCTTGGATGTCATTATGATATTAATGATGTAGAATTTGGCAAACGCGATCATCTTCTCCCTTACGTATATTGGAGTCGGCTTGCACGTGGCTATCCAAATCTAAATACAATACTATTTCGGCTCAAGTTGGGTGCAGACTGGCGACGACTACGACTTCCCTACAGAGACGTCCCCTCGCGATGCAAGTGTCTACATCGCGAGGTGTAACCGACCACAAGTCACTATACCAAGGCGGCCGCTCCGCCCACGAGCCACCAAATTAGTACTTCTAATTATACTAGCGACGTAAACAGATAGAAATAGCCGGCGACAGCCAAACATTACGCGGTCACATTGTTGCCCATTGTGGTCATTATCATCATTCGACACTAAAGATACTTCCTTTAATAAAATATCAAAATATAAATAAATATTTGCAAGATTTGTACAAACAATGTATTCTATAAAGGATTTTAATAAATACCTCTTAATATACCCTCCGTCTGTATTACAATCACATACTCTTTTAGATGCGTAATGGATAAAAAGCCAGATAATGATGAGATATGCCTGCAGCATAGCTTCTCAACTCACCCCGCTCTCCTGACTGGTCGCGGTGGGCAGGCCGTGCTCTTCGTTGTACCTCCGCCTCGCGCGGTGCCTCAACAACGCGGAGGCATCGGGCTGTCCAAACTGAAACACTTGCTCGTCCTTCCCCAAAAACACTTTGTCACTAAACTCTAGCTTTTGAAAGTCTGTGCTTATAAATTCGCGGCTGCCGTCCAATATCTCAGAGGAAACGCGCAGCGTGTCCGAGGACAGCCGCAGCGAGTCGGACGACGCGCGCACGCTGTCCGCCGTAGCCCGTAGCGCATCGTGGTGGCCGCGTAGCTGATCCGGCGCAACGCGTAGCGCGTCTACGGCCCGCAGGCCGTCCGGTTGCCGCTCGTCGCGGTAGTTCTCGCATATTTGATTGAAAGTGTTAAAGTACTCGATGGCCAAGTCCGTTTTCGGTTGGTACGCGATCTCGGTCATCGGCGGCGTGTCCGCGGCTAGGAAGTTGGACTCCATGACGTCATTTCGTAGAGCCATCCTCTTTGTGTTTACACTTTGACATGATAACGTGTTCACTTGCACATTTTGTTCGTAAATCGATCTTTATAAATAATATATGTATATCACAGATCTAAAACTTGGATATACACTTGAAGGCGATGATTTTGAGGTAACCTAGCTATACACACGATCATATCAATAACTGCTATATTTATTAGCGGCAGTGGCGGTAGTTCGACGTGGCGTGGAAATAATATTGTGTAACGTATGAACTTCAATTTCCTTTTTTGATTATTACTACCATGGACTACGTTTATATAAATTTTAGTGTGAATCGACGGATCTAAACTCTAAAACGTCTCCCAACTACTAGGTATGTGATGTTAAAAATAACACTTCAAAGTCAAATCCCGATCTCTTATAAATGTAAACATCAACCGTCTATCAGTCTCGCCTAGTGTTATAATTGTAAAGTTTTATTGTTAAACAAAATTGCTTCAGAGTATCTACAATCAAATCATTTGATATAAAAAGTAAAACATTTGATTCACTGAATGTAACATGTCAGATATTAAAACCACATCTAAGTAATGAGGGGCGAATAGTAAGAACATAAAAAAACATCACATTGTCATCGGGTTCTATGCATCTTGAAACTAGGAGAGAATATTTGTAAAAATATTGTTACATTTTATTAAGAATCTACATTAATATTATAAATCAATAATTATTTTTAACAAAAAACTAATCAGACTTCAAATTATCAGGATTAGACAATATTTAAACGGGATCACAAAGGCGGCACCAGCTTTCAAATAAAAAATGATGATTCATACATAAAAATCGATTCATCCAATAGAAAATTATGCAGTAACAAACCAAGAAAAATACAGTTGTTTTGATAACCTCCTATTTTGAAGTCGGTTCAATATAAGTATTCACGCATCACTTCCCAGGCCGGACAGATGTAATTGGCAAGTTGTAAGTATGAACGTGCATACCGTCACGATGTAATCACGGCAAATAAAGACGAACACTCGAATGCATTATTTCCAGGTAAGCAAGTATTTAGCACCTTGCACCCCCGTCCCCGTCCCGTAACTCTAGCGTCCTGGGAACCGAATCGGGGACAAAGAGAAAGCAGGTAGCGTCGCCACTTTCTTTGTGAATGTATTTATATGGGATG
>NC_052125.1:58821-62177 GCF_012273895.1 Zerene cesonia | reverse complement strand
CAGCTCAGTCGGCTGTGTGCGGTGCGAGAGAGAGGGCACGAGCGTCTAAGAGCCGATAATACGGAAAGATACACCACAGGATGTAACAGCTGATCTTCTATAATGTTGCCGAATGAAATAAGCAACGAAATAAAGACCACATGATATACCCACATACTTTTATTGGTATAAAACTGCATTAATCACATAAATGCTACGAGAAATCGTTCAAAAAAAAATTTATTCTTAACGTAGAGTAGTAACAACTCAACTATGTACGTAAACATGTTTTAAATAAGATAACTACTAAAGGATTAAATTAATTTAAATTATATTTCTAATTACGAACAACTATTAATTTTGCACCTTATAAGTTCAAATAGCATCGATACCCGTGAGCAGGTAGTCAGTAGGTAGGTATTTGTTTTACGGCTGGTTTTTATCTATTTCTATATGCCGAGATCATACGCCTAAATGGAATGAATATCACTCAAAATTTTCAAGTTTCTGCACAAGGTCCCCGCGCCCGCTGGCCAAATGTTTTCCAGAAAGAAGACCCACCCTTGTCACTACATGTATGGTTTCTTATTACAAGAAACTACATTACATTTCAGTCTTTTTATTTTATATTGTATCTAGTCCACCGACGACACGATTCTGCAAGTTCTATATCCAGTTTAGGTGAACACTAAATTCCATACAGCTAGATGAAATTTAGGTTTGTTTGTTTGTCTTTCTATCTTGTCTTGTCATCTTGCAAAGCGATTTAGTAGTTTTTGTGTCTGGACATATTTAGAAGTCGTGCGAGTCACATAGTCTATTTTTACAAATCCATTAACACGGATATTTCCTTAAACTACGAGGCGATATCTAGCATTTAATATGATAATTGATAAATCGGACATAGTAACCGCGAAGAGATTCAAATTTTTCAATTCACGATGATTAAGAACTTATACAGCACCTACCGGCTACCACTACCTGTCAAATAAATATACTATTTTACAATTTATTTACATTTTATAAGACATTAAATCGTCACTTCATTTCGACATACATTATATCGATAATAGCATGCGTCCACTAATTGCATGTAATACTTTTTATTTTAATTGAGGAAAAAAAATTGTATGGCGCGAGTTACCTTATACGTGAACGTTGCTACTTGTTCGCGAAGCGGTAACATTGTTTAGATAACTGCGCTGACGCATACCTACTTGTGAGATTATAGGCATTTCATTGTGACATTCGTTCACAATGAAATGCCTATAAATATTATCTTATTGTAATGTTTCACGTTACAAAGTCGGTTTCGGTGGAAAAGTAATTTTTGATTTCGTCCTTTCGACTCCGATCGCAACACTTTCTGATGATGAACATTCACCTCTTGGTGGTGATGGAATATTATTCATTATTTTCAAGAACAATGCACTATTTTAGAGTTTTTTTTACTAAAAACAATAATTTAGGTTCAACCAGTAATTAAATATCTACGTACCTATTTAGGAACAAGTAACTAATATAATAATAATCCTCGCGATCCTAATCAGGATAATAAGTAATAACCATGGGAGAGGAAGATGTTTCAACGCAGCTGAAAGTGGCCTATTTACCTCTACATATCTAACTATATACATAAAAATCATATCATGAAATAGCCCTGTTGCGACGTGACAAAAAAATAAACAAACATAGTATTTTTACATTTATAGTGTTACGCAAGGACTCAAGAAATTGTCACGCCAAGCAAATAATATATGCCTCGCAGGTCTTTCGTTTAATGACAAGTCTTTTTCCAGCTATATCATTACTAATAACAATTTGCGAAACGATTACAATATTGTTATATGGGCAGCGTTCGCGCCGCGGTAGGTGGCGGATAGGGTTACTGCGCGGGTGGTCCCGGGGGCTGGCGTGGCAAAAACTGCGATATACTGTTACCGACAGTTTCCAGCGAGGGGGTGCGTTTGTTACAATAGGTACTTATGAGGAAGGTATGGTGATACTTCTTCTGGAATACTGTGCCCTCATCTTTGCGTATATAGATTGAGTCTCCTACATAGGATATAGGATATGTATAGGAGGACGTCGTTTATCCAACCAATGCGATAAACTTGAAAGTATGTTAATGTCGATGGAAAATATGGTTCGAAGGAATTTACCATTGAAATACTTTACAGAGATACGACCTGAGTATATCTTTCACCACTGGAGACTCGACACTGAAGAAGCCGCAGAGTAATGACGTAATGACTTATAGAGGGGAATCAAACTAGGCACCCTGATAGTCTCCTCGCTGGCCACGGTCGGATACCTGTACGCACACACGCATTGCATCAGTGGCGCGCACCTGCCCGGCAGCTGTGCCGACCGGTTCGATGCCCGTCGCGTGCACCTTTACGATTCTGACCCGGATTTATGATTATATTTATTTAGTTCTTTTTGTGAAACCTCGACGTGCCGCTGGTTTCATTAAAATCAGTTGATTTAATTAGCATCTTATTGCGCGGACCGTTAATGTGCCGCGGCCCTCAGCGGGGCGCGGGGCGCGGGGTGCGGGGCGCGTGGTACGTAACGCGGGTGATACTTACAAAGTCACCAGGAACTATTATGTATTTTAAAGTGGCTGTTCGCAAGACGAGACAGTGGCGTATTTCACGCGTATCGTCAAACAGCTGTGTCAAGGGGAACGAAGCTTTACATTCCCTGCATACAATTCCAATAGACGATACAAATAGTGTGATCGGACAGAAATATTTACATTCCGAGGCGTTAACAAGGAATTAATAGTAAATGAGAAAGGTATGAAATATCCTTTTTTGAGAAACTTTACGGTTTATTCATCTATTTATTATTATAATATTTGTTATTATGTTGTCCCAGCAGAGCAGACAAAAGTAATCAAATTCTCAATTTTATATATTTAACGAATGTGGTGGGGCCAGTTAAGTAGGTTGATATATGTGAGTCTATTGCCAAGATACTTAATATGCAACCATCTATGCTAACTACTTATTAATATTATCAAAGACAGTTCCATCCGAGCAGATTGACAACGAAGAAACGAGTGACAATAGCTTCCCCAAAAACAACACGTGTGAAAATGGAGCCATCGGTGGCTGATGTCGCGGCGAGTGACAGGTGGCGCCCCCGCGGTCAAGGTCGCAGCGCCACCCCCCCCCTCCCGCCCGCACCCCTCCGCCACACACCCGCCAGCTGCTGGCAATCACAACGTGGAGGATCCTCCACCGGACGAGGGACCGCTCCAACAGACATTTGTTGTTGTTGTTGTTGTTGTCATCATTATACCTAGTCTTGCCATAAATATTGTAATAAAGAAAAAAGAAAATTGTTAACTGCAAATAACATTTATTACT